>NC_064924.1:23022040-23328202 GCF_023897955.1 Schistocerca gregaria | reverse complement strand
TCCCGATGCAATTTCTGTGTTTCATCAACACTCTGATAGTCCACAGATTACAGAATGCCTAAAGATGTGCATCGGAAACCACTACTTGTCTTCCAGGGAACGTTCAAAGCGTAGATTGTTTGCGACATTACTCCCATGGAGGGAAGTGCGCATAGTGACTGTTGCATTCAATCCCGATGCAATTTCTGTGTTTCATCAACACTTTGAAGGTCCGCAGATTACAGAATGCCTCCAGATGTGCATCGGAAACTACTACTGGTCCTCCAGGAAACGATCAAATCGTAGACAGTTTGAGACATTACTCCCATGGAGGAAAGTGCGCATGGTGACGGTTGTATTAATCCCACGGCAATTTCTGTGTTTCATCAACACTTCGAAGGTCCGCAGATTACATAATGCCTCCAGATGTGCATCGGAAACTACTACTGGTCCTCCAGGAAATGATCAAATCGTAGACAGTTTGAGACATTACTCCCATGGAGGAAAGTGCGCATGGTGACGGTTGTATTAATCCCACGGCAATTTCTGTGTTTCATCAACACTTTGATGGTCCACAGATTACAGAATGCCTCCAGATGTGCATCGGAAACTACCACTAATCATGCACGGAACGATCAAAGCGTAGACTGTTTGAGACATTACTCCCATGGAGGAAAGTGCGCATGGTGTCTGTTGTATTCAATCCCGATGCAATTTCTGTGTTTCATCTACACTCTGATAGTCCACACATTACAGAATACCCCCAAGGTCTGCATCGGAAACTACTACTGGTCTTCAAGGTAACGATCAAAGCGTAAACTGTTTGAGACCTTACTCCCATGGAGGAAAGTGCGCATGGTGAGTGTTGAATTCAATCCTGATGCAATTTCGTGTTACATCAACACTCTGATAGTCCACACATTACAGAATGCCCCCAGATGTGCATCGGAATCTACTACTGGTCCTACAGGACCGATCAAAGCGTAGACTGTTTGAGACATTACTCCCATGGAGGAAAGTGCGCATGGTGACTGTTGTATTCAATCCCGATGCAATTTCTGTGTTTCATCAACACTCTGATAGTCCACAGATTACAGAATGCCTAAAGATGTGCATCGGAAACCACTACTGGTCTTCCAGGGTACGTTCAAAGCGTAGATTGTTTGAGACATTACTCCCATGGAGGGAAGTGCGCATGGTGACTGTTGTACTCAATCCCGATGCAATTTCTGTGTTTCATCAACACTTTGAAGGTCCGCAGATTACAGAATGCGTCCAGATGTGCATCGGAAACTACTACTGGCCTTGCAGGGAACGATCAAAGCGTAGACTGTTTGAGACATTACTCCCATGGAGGAAAGTGCGCATGGTGACTATTGTATTCAATCCCGATGCAATTTCTGTCTTTCATCAACACTCTGATAGTCCACAGATTACAGAATGCCTAAAGATGTGCATCGGAAACCACTACTGGTCTTCCAGGGAACGTTCAAAGCGTAGATTGTTTGCGACAATACTCCCATGGAGGGAAGTGCGCATAGTGACTGTTGCATTCAATCCCGATGCAATTTCTGTGTTTCATCAACACTTTGAAGGTCCGCAGATTACAGAATGCCTCCAGATGTGCATCGGAAACTACTACTGGTCCTCCAGGAAACGATCAAATCGTAGACAGTTTGAGACATTACTCCCATGGAGGAAAGTGTGCATGGTGACGGTTGTATTAATCCCACTGCAATTTCTGTGCTTCATCAACACTTTGATGGTCCACAGATTACAGAATGCCTCCAGATGTGCATCGGAAACTACTACTAGTCATGCAGGGAACGATCAAAGCGTAGACTGTTTGAGACATTACTCCCATGGAGGAAAGTGCGCATGGTGACTGTTGTATTCAATCCCGATGCAATTTCTGTGTTTCATCTACACTCTGATAGTCCACACATTACAGAATGCACCCAAGGTCTGCATCGGAAACTACTACTGGTCTTCAAGGGAACGATCAAAGCATAAACTGTTTGAGACCTTACTCCCATGGAGGAAAGTGCGCATGGTGAGAGTTGTATTCAATTCCGATGCAATTTCTGTGTTTCATCAACACTTGGAGGGTCCAGAGATTACACAATACCTCCAGATGTGCATCGGAAACTATTACTGTCCTTGCAGGGAACATTCAAAACGTAGACTGTTTGAACCATTACACCAATGGAGGAAAGTGCGCATGTTGACTGTTGTATTCAATCCCGAAGCAATATCTGTGTTTCATCAACACTCTGATAGTCCACACATTACAGAATGCCCCCAGATGTGCATCAGAAACTACTACTGGTCCTCCAGGAAATATCAAACCATAGACTGTTTGAGACATTACTCCCACGGAGGAAAGTGCGCATGGTGACTCTTGTATTCAATCCCGCGGCAAATTCTGTGTTTCATCAACACTTTGAAAGTCCACAGATTACAGAATGCCTAAAGATGTGCATCGGGAACTACTACTGGTCTTGCAGAGAACGATCGAAACGTAGACTGTTTGAGACATTACTCCCATGGAGGAAAGTGCGCATGGTGACTATTGTATTCAATCCCGATGCAATTTCTGTGTTTCATCAACACTCTGATAGTCCACAGATTACAGAATGCCTAAAGATGTGCATCGGAAACCACTACTTGTCTTCCAGGGAACGTTCAAAGCGTAGATTGTTTGCGACATTACTCCCATGGAGGGAAGTGCGCATAGTGACTGTTGCATTCAATCCCGATGCAATTTCTGTGTTTCATCAACACTTTGAAGGTCCACAGATTACAGAATGCCTCCAGATGTGCATCGGAAACTACTACTGGTCCTCCAGGAAACGATCAAATCGTAGACAGTTTGAGACATTACTCCCATGGAGGAAAGTGCGCATGGTGACGGTTGTATTAATCCCACGGCAATTTCTGTGTTTCATCAACACTTCGAAGGTCCGCAGATTACATAATGCCTCCAGATGTGCATCGGAAACTACTACTGGTCCTCCAGGAAATGATCAAATCGTAGACAGTTTGAGACATTACTCCCATGGAGGAAAGTGCGCATGGTGACGGTTGTATTAATCCCACGGCAATTTCTGTGTTTCATCAACACTTTGATGGTCCACAGATTACAGAATGCCTCCAGATGTGCATCGGAAACTACCACTAATCATGCACGGAACGATCAAAGCGTAGACTGTTTGAGACATTACTCCCATGGAGGAAAGTGCGCATGGTGTCTGTTGTATTCAATCCCGATGCAATTTCTGTGTTTCATCTACACTCTGATAGTCCACACATTACAGAATACCCCCAAGGTCTGCATCGGAAACTACTACTGGTCTTCAAGGTAACGATCAAAGCGTAAACTGTTTGAGACCTTACTCCCATGGAGGAAAGTGCGCATGGTGAGTGTTGAATTCAATCCTGATGCAATTTCGTGTTACATCAACACTCTGATAGTCCACACATTACAGAATGCCCCCAGATGTGCATCGGAATCTACTACTGGTCCTACAGGACCGATCAAAGCGTAGACTGTTTGAGACATTACTCCCATGGAGGAAAGTGCGCATGGTGACTGTTGTATTCAATCCCGATGCAATTTCTGTGTTTCATCAACACTCTGATAGTCCACAGATTACAGAATGCCTAAAGATGTGCATCGGAAACCACTACTGGTCTTCCAGGGTACGTTCAAAGCGTAGATTGTTTGAGACATTACTCCCATGGAGGGAAGTGCGCATGGTGACTGTTGTACTCAATCCCGATGCAATTTCTGTGTTTCATCAACACTTTGAAGGTCCGCAGATTACAGAATGCGTCCAGATGTGCATCGGAAACTACTACTGGCCTTGCAGGGAACGATCAAAGCGTAGACTGTTTGAGACATTACTCCCATGGAGTAAAGTGCGCATGGTGACTGTTGTATTCCATCCCGATGCAATTTCTGTCTTTCATCAACACTTCGATAGTCCACACATTACAGAATGCTCCCAGATGTGCATCAGAAACTACTACTTGTCTTCCAGGGAACGATCAAAGCGTAGACTGTTTGAGACATTACTCCCATGGAGGAATGTGCGCATGGTGACTGTTGTATTCAATCCCGATGCAATTTCTGTGTTTCATCTACACTCTGATAGTCCACACATTACAGAATGCCCCCAAGGTCTGCATCGGAAACTACTACTGGTCTTCAAGGGAACGATCAAAGCGTAAACTGTTTGAGACCTTACTCCCATGGAGGAAAGTGCGCATGGTGAGTGTTGAATTCAATCCTGATGAAATTTCTGTGTTTCATCAACACTTTGAAGGGCCACGTTTAAAGCGTAGATTTTTTGAGACATTACTCGCATGGAGGGAAGTGCGCATGGTTACTGTTGTATTCAATCCTGATGCAATTTCTGTGTTTCATCAACACTTTGAAGGTCCGCAGATTACAGATTGCCTCCAGATGTGCATCGAAAACTACCACTGGTCCTCCAGGAAACGATCAAAGCGTAGACAGTTTGAGACATTACTCCCATGGAAGAAAGTGCGCATGGTGACGGTTGTATTAATGCCACGGTAATTTCTGTGTTTCATCAACACTTTGAAGGTCCGCAGATTACAGATTGCCTCCAGATGTGCATCGAAAACTACCACTGGTCCTCCAGGAAACGATCAAAGCGTAGACAGTTTGAGACATTACTCCCATGGAGGAAAGTGCGCATGGTGACGGTTGTATTAATCCCACGGCAATTTCTGTGTTTCATCAACACTTTGAAGGTCCACAGATTACAGAATGCCTCCAGATGTGCATCGGAAACTACTACTTGTCTTCCAGGGAACGATCAAAGCGTAGACTGTTTGAGACATTACTCCCATGGAGGAAAGTGCGCATGGTGAGAGTTGTATTCAATTCCGATGCAATTTCTGTGTTTCATCAACACTTGGACGGTCCAGAGATTACACAATACCTCCAGATGTGCATCGGAAACTATTACTGTCCTTGCAGGGAACATTCAAAACGTAGACTGTTTGAACCATTACACCCATGGAGGAAAGTGCGCATGTTGACTGTTGTATTCAATCCCGAAGTAATATCTGTGTTTCATCAACACTCTGATAGTCCACACATTACAGAATGCCCCCAGATGTGCATCGGAAACTACTACTGGTCCTCCAGGAAATATCAAACCATAGACTGTTTGAGACATTACTCCCACGGAGGAAAGTGCGCATGGTGACTCTTGTATTCAATCCCGCGGCAAATTCTGTGTTTCATCAACACTTTGAAGGTCCACAGATTACAGAATGCCTAAAGATGTGCATCGGGAACTACTACTGGTCTTGCAGAGAACGATCGAAGCGTAGACTGTTTGAGACATTACTCCCATGGAGAAAAGTGCGCATGGTGAC
This sequence comes from Schistocerca gregaria, assembly GCF_023897955.1. Taxonomy (NCBI): domain Eukaryota; kingdom Metazoa; phylum Arthropoda; class Insecta; order Orthoptera; family Acrididae; genus Schistocerca; species Schistocerca gregaria. The sequence goes on along the minus strand of NC_064924.1, from coordinate 23,322,808 downwards.
TATTGTATTCAATCCCGATGCAATTTCTGTGTTTCATCAACACTCTGATAGTCCACAGATTACAGAATGCCTAAAGATGTGCATCGGAAACCACTACTGGTCTTCCAGGGAACGTTCAAAGCGTAGATTGTTTGCGACATTACTCCCATGGAGGGAAGTGCGCATAGTGACTGTTGCATTCAATCCCGATGCAATTTCTGTGTTTCATCAACACTTTGAAGGTCCGCAGATTACAGAATGCCTCCAGATGTGCATCGGAAACTACTACTGGTCCTCCAGGAAACGATCAAATCGTAGACAGTTTGAGTCATTACTCCCATGGAGGAAAGTGCGCATGGTGACGGTTGTATTAATCCCACGGCAATTTCTGTGTTTCATCAACACTTTGAAGGTCCGCAGATTACATAATGCCTCCAGATGTGCATCGGAAACTACTACTGGTCCTCCAGGAAATGATCAAATCGTAAACAGTTTGAGACATTACTCCCATGGAGGAAAGTGCGCATGGTGACGGTTGTATTAATCCCACGGCAATTTCTGTGTTTCATCAACACTTTGACGGTCCACAGATTACAGAATGCCTCCAGATGTGCATCGGAAACTACCACTAGTCATGCACGGAACGATCAAAGCATAGACTGTTTGAGACATTACTCCCATGGAGGAAAGTGCGCATGGTGTCTGTTGTATTCAATCCCGATGCAATTTCTGTGTTTCATCTACACTCTGATAGTCCACACATTACAGAATACCCCCAAGGTCTGCATCGGAAACTACTACTGGTCTTCAAGGGAACGATCAAAGTGTAAACTGTTTCAGACCTTACTCCCATGGAGGAAAGTGCGCATGGTGAGTGTTGAATTCAATCCTGATGCAATTTCTGTGTTTCATCAACACTCTGATAGTCCACACATTACAGAATGCCTAAAGATGTGCATCGGAAACCACTACTGGTCTTCCAGGGTACGTTCAAAGCGTAGATTGTTTGAGACATTACTCCCATGGAGGGAAGTGCGCATGGTGACTGTTGTACTCAATCCCGATGCAATTTCTGTGTTTCATCAACACTTTGAAGGTCCGCAGATTACAGAATGCGTCCAGATGTGCATCGGAAACTACTACTGGCCTTGCAGGGAACGATCAAAGCGTAGACTGTTTGAGACATTACTCCCATGGAGTAAAGTGCGCATGGTGACTGTTGTATTCCATCCCGATGCAATATCTGTCTTTCATTAACACTTCGATAGTCCACACATTACAGAATGCCCCCAGATGTGCATCGGAAACTACTACTGGTCCTACAGGACCGATCAAAGCGTAGACTGTTTGAGACATTACTCCCATGGAGTAAAGTGCGCATGGTGACTGTTTTATTCAATCCCGATGCAATTTCTATGTTTCATCAACACTCTGATAGTCCACAGATTACAGAATGCCTAAAGATGTGCATCGGAAACCACTACTGGTCTTCCAGGGTACGTTCAAAGCGTAGATTATTTGACACATTACTCCCATGGAGGGAAGTGCGCATGGTGACTGTTGTACTCAATCCCGATGCAATTTCTGTGTTTCATCAACACTTTGAAGGTCCGCAGATTACAGAATGCGTCCAGATGTGCATCGGAAACTACTACTGGCCTTGCAGGGAACGATCAAAGCGTAGACTCTTTGAGACATTACTCCCATGGAGTAAAGTGCGCATGGTGACTGTTGTATTCCATCCCGATGCAATTTCTGTCTTTCATCAACACTTCGATAGTCCACACATTACAGAATGCCCCCAGATGTGCATCAGAAACTACTACTTGTCTTCCAGGGAACGATCAAAGCGTAGACTGTTTGAGACATTACTCCCATGGAGGAATGTGCGCATGGTGACTGTTGTATTCAATCCCGATGCAATTTCTGTGTTTCATCTACACTCTGATAGTCCACACATTACAGAATGCCCCCAAGGTCTACATCGGAAACTACTACTGGTCTTCAAGGGAACGATCAAAGCGTAAACTGTTTGAGACCTTACTCCCATGGAGGAGAGTGCGCATGGTGAGTGTTGAATTCAATCCTGATGAAATTTCTGTGTTTCATCAACACTTTGAAGGGCCACGTTCAAAGCGTAGATTGTTTGAGACATTTCTCGCATGGAGGGAAGTGCGCATGGTTACTGTTGTATTCAATCCTGATGCAATTTCTGTGTTTCATCAACACTTTGAAGGTCCGCAGATTACAGATTGCCTCCAGATGTGCATCGAAAACTACCACTGGTCCTCCAGGAAACGATCAAAGCGTAGACAGTTTGAGACATTACTCCCATGGAAGAAAGTGCGCATGGTGACGGTTGTATTAATGCCACGGTAATTTCTGTGTTTCATCAACACTTTGAAGGTCCGCAGATTACAGATTGCCTCCAGATGTGCATCGAAAACTACCACTGGTCCTCCAGGAAACGATCAAAGCGTAGACAGTTTGAGACATTACTCCCATGGAGGAAAGTGCGCATGGTGACGGTTGTATTAATCCCACGGCAATTTCTGTGTTTCATCAACACTTTGAAGGTCCACAGATTACAGAATGCCTCCAGATGTGCATCGGAAACTACTACTTGTCTTCCAGGGAACGATCAAAGCGTAGACTGTTTGAGACATTACTCCCATGGAGGAAAGTGCGCATGGTGAGAGTTGTATTCAATTCCGATGCAATTTCTGTGTTTCATCAACACTTGGACGGTCCAGAGATTACACAATACCTCCAGATGTGCATCGGAAACTATTACTGTCCTTGCAGGGAACATTCAAAACGTAGACTGTTTGAACCATTACACCCATGGAGGAAAGTGCGCATGTTGACTGTTGTATTCAATCCCGAAGTAATATCTGTGTTTCATCAACACTCTGATAGTCCACACATTACAGAATGCCCCCAGATGTGCATCGGAAACTACTACTGGTCCTCCAGGAAATATCAAACCATAGACTGTTTGAGACATTACTCCCACGGAGGAAAGTGCGCATGGTGACTCTTGTATTCAATCCCGCGGCAAATTCTGTGTTTCATCAACACTTTGAAGGTCCACAGATTACAGAATGCCTAAAGATGTGCATCGGGAACTACTACTGGTCTTGCAGAGAACGATCGAAGCGTAGACTGTTTGAGACATTACTCCCATGGAGAAAAGTGCGCATGGTGACTATTGTATTCAATCCCGATGCAATTTCTGTGTTTCATCAACACTCTGATAGTCCACAGATTACAGAATGCCTAAAGATGTGCATCGGAAACCACTACTGGTCTTCCAGGGAACGTTCAAAGCGTAGATTGTTTGCGACATTACTCCCATGGAGGGAAGTGCGCATAGTGACTGTTGCATTCAATCCCGATGCAATTTCTGTGTTTCATCAACACTTTGAAGGTCCGCAGATTACAGAATGCCTCCAGATGTGCATCGGAAACTACTACTGGTCCTCCAGGAAACGATCAAATCGTAGACAGTTTGAGACATTACTCCCATGGAGGAAAGTGCGCATGGTGACGGTTGTATTAATCCCACGGCAATTTCTGTGTTTCATCAACACTTTGAAGGTCCGCAGATTACATAATGCCTCCAGATGTGCATCGGAAACTACTACTGGTCCTCCAGGAAATGATCAAATCGTAAACAGTTTGAGACATTACTCCCATGGAGGAAAGTGCGCATGGTGACGGTTGTATTAATCCCACGGCAATTTCTGTGTTTCATCAACACTTTGACGGTCCACAGATTACAGAATGCCTCCAGATGTGCATCGGAAACTACCACTAGTCATGCACGGAACGATCAAAGCATAGACTGTTTGAGACATTACTCCCATGGAGGAAAGTGCGCATGGTGTCTGTTGTATTCAATCCCGATGCAATTTCTGTGTTTCATCTACACTCTGATAGTCCACACATTACAGAATACCCCCAAGGTCTGCATCGGAAACTACTACTGGTCTTCAAGGGAACGATCAAAGTGTAAACTGTTTCAGACCTTACTCCCATGGAGGAAAGTGCGCATGGTGAGTGTTGAATTCAATCCTGATGCAATTTCTGTGTTTCATCAACACTCTGATAGTCCACACATTACAGAATGCCTAAAGATGTGCATCGGAAACCACTACTGGTCTTCCAGGGTACGTTCAAAGCGTAGATTGTTTGAGACATTACTCCCATGGAGGGAAGTGCGCATGGTGACTGTTGTACTCAATCCCGATGCAATTTCTGTGTTTCATCAACACTTTGAAGGTCCGCAGATTACAGAATGCGTCCAGATGTGCATCGGAAACTACTACTGGCCTTGCAGGGAACGATCAAAGCGTAGACTGTTTGAGACATTACTCCCATGGAGTAAAGTGCGCATGGTGACTGTTTTATTCAATCCCGATGCAATTTCTATGTTTCATCAACACTCTGATAGTCCACAGATTACAGAATGCCTAAAGATGTGCATCGGAAACCACTACTGGTCTTCCAGGGTACGTTCAAAGCGTAGATTATTTGACACATTACTCCTATGGAGGGAAGTGCGCATGGTGACTGTTGTACTCAATCCCGATGCAATTTCTGTGTTTCATCAACACTTTGAAGGTCCGCAGATTACAGAATGCGTCCAGATGTGCATCGGAAACTACTACTGGCCTTGCAGGGAACGATCAAAGCGTAGACTCTTTGAGACATTACTCCCATGGAGTAAAGTGCGCATGGTGACTGTTGTATTCCATCCCGATGCAATTTCTGTCTTTCATCAACACTTCGATAGTCCACACATTACAGAATGCCCCCAGATGTGCATCAGAAACTACTACTTGTCTTCCAGGGAACGATCAAAGCGTAGACTGTTTGAGACATTACTCCCATGGAGGAATGTGCGCATGGTGACTGTTGTATTCAATCCCGATGCAATTTCTGTGTTTCATCTACACTCTGATAGTCCACACATTACAGAATGCCCCCAAGGTCTACATCGGAAACTACTACTGGTCTTCAAGGGAACGATCAAAGCGTAAACTGTTTGAGACCTTACTCCCATGGAGGAGAGTGCGCATGGTGAGTGTTGAATTCAATCCTGATGAAATTTCTGTGTTTCATCAACACTTTGAAGGGCCACGTTCAAAGCGTAGATTGTTTGAGACATTACTCGCATGGAGGGAAGTGCGCATGGTTACTGTTGTATTCAATCCTGATGCAATTTCTGTGTTTCATCAACACTTTGAAGGTCCGCAGATTACAGATTGCCTCCAGATGTGCATCGAAAACTACCACTGGTCCTCCAGGAAGCGATCAAAGCGTAGGCAGTTTGAGACATTACTCCCATGGAGGAAAGTGCGCATGGTGACGGTTGTATTAATCCCACGGCAATTTCTGTGTTTCATCAACACTTTGAAGGTCCACAGATTACAGAATGCCTCCAGATGTGCATCGGAAACTACTACTTGTCTTCCAGGGAACGATCAAAGCGTAGACTGTTTGAGACATTACTCCCATGGAGGAAAGTGCGCATGGTGAGAGTTGTATTCAATTCCGATGCAATTTCTGTGTTTCATCAACACTTGGAGGGTCCAGAGATTACACGACACCTCCAGATGTGCATCGGAAACTATTACTGTCCTTGCAGGGAACATTCAAAACGTAGACTGTTTGAACCATTACACCCATGGAGGAAAGTGCGCATGTTGACTGTTGTATTCAATCCCAAAGCAATATCTGTGTTTCATCAACACTCTGATAGTCCACACATTACAGAATGCCCCCAGATGTGCATCGGAAACTACTACTGGTCCTCCAGGAAATATAAAACCATTGACTGTTTGAGACATTACTCCCATGGAGAAAAGTGCATATAGTGACTGTTGTATTCAATCCCGCGGCAAATTCTGTGTTTCATCAACACTTTGAAGGTCCACAGATTACAGAATGCCTAAAGATGTGCATCGGGAACTACTACTGGTCTTGCAGAGAACGATCGAAGCGTAAACTGTTTGAGACATTACTCCCATGGAGGAAAGTGCGCATGGTGACTATTGTATTCAATCCCGATGCAATTTCTGTGTTTCATCAACACTCTGATAGTGAACAGATTACAGAATGCCTAAAGATGCGCATCGGAAACCACTACTGGTCTTCCAGGGAACGTTCAAAGCGTAGATTGTTTGCGACATTACTCCCATGGAGGGAAGTGCGCATAGTGACTGTTGCATTCAATCCCGATGCAATTTCTGTGTTTCATCAACACTTTGAAGGTCCGCAGATTACAGAATGCCTCCAGATGAGCATCGGAAACTACTACTGGTCCTCCAGGAAACGATCAAATCGTAGACAGTTTGAGACATTACTCCCATGGAGGAAAGTGCGCATGGTGACAGTTGTATTAATCCCACGGCAATTCCTGTGTTTCATCAACACTTTGATGGTCCACAGATTACAGAATGCCTCCAGATGTGCATCGGAAACTACTACTAATCATGCAGGGAACGATCAAAGCGTAGACTGTTTGAGACATTACTCCCATGGAGGAAAGTGCGCATAGTGACTGTTGTATTCAATCCCGATGCAATTTCTGTGTTTCATCTACACTCTGATAGTCCACACATTACAGAATGTCCCCAAGGTCTGCATCGGAAACTACTACTGGTCTTCAAGGGAACGATCAAAGCGTAAACTGTTTGAGACCTTACTCCTATGGAGGAAAGTGCGCATGGAGAGTGTTGAATTCAATCCCGATGCAATTTCTGTGTTTCATCAACACTCTGATAGACCAAACATTACAGAATGCCCCCAGATGTGCATCGGAAACTACTACTTGTAATACAGGACCGATCAAAGCGTAAACTGTTTGAGACATTACTCCCATGGAGGTAAGTGTACATGGTGACTATTGTATTCAATCCCGATGCAATTTCTGTGTTTCATCAACACTCTGATAGTCCACAGATTACAGAATGCCTAAAGATGTGCATCGGAAACCACTACTGGTCTTCCAGGGTACGTTCAAAGCGTAGATTGTTTGAGACATTACTCCCATGGAGGGAAGTGCGCATGGTGACTGTTGTATTCAATCCCGATGCAATTTCTGTGTTTCATCTACACTCTGATAGTCCACACATTACAGAATGTCCCCAAGGTCTGCATCGGAAACTACTACTGGTCTTCCAGGAAACGATCAAAGCGTATGCTGTTTAAGACCTTGCTCCCATGGAGGAATGTGCGCATGGTGACGGTTGTATTAATCCCACGGCAATTTCTGTGCTTCATCAACACTTTGAAGGTCCGCAGATTACAGAGTGCCTCCAGATGTGCATCGAAAACTACTACTGGTCCTCCAGGAAACGATCAAAGCGTAGACAGTTTGAGACATGTTTCCCATGGAGGAAAGTGCGCATGGTGACGGTTGTATTAATCCCACGGCAATTTCTGTGCTTCATCAACACTTTGATGGTCCACAGATTACATAATGCCTCCAGATGTGCATCGGAAACTACTACTAGTCATGCAGGGAACGATCAAAGCGTAGACTGTTTGAGACATTACTCCCATGGAGGAAAGTGCGCATGGTGACTGTTGTATTCAATCCCGATGCAATTTCTGTGTTTCATCTACACTCTGATAGTCCACACATTACAGAATGCCCCCAAGGTCTGCATCGGAAACTACTACTGGTCTTCCAGGAAACGATCAAAGCGTAGACTGTTTAAGACCTTGCTCCCATGGAGGAATGTGCGCATGGTGACTGTTGTATTCAATCCCGATGCAATTTCTGTGTTTCAACAACATTCTGATAGTCCACAGATTACAGAATAACACCAGATATGCATCGGAAACCACTACTGGTCTTGCAGGGAACGATCAAAGCGTAGACTGTTTGAGACATTACTCCCATGTAGGAAAGTGCGCATGGTGACTGTTGTATTCAATCCCGATGCAATATCTGTGTTTCATCAACACTTTGAAGGGCCACAGATTACAGAATGCCTCCTGATGTGCATCGGAATCTACTACTGGTCCTACAGGACCGATCAAAGCGTAGACTGTTTGAGACATTACTCCCATGGAGGAAAGTGCGCATGGTGACTGTTGTATTCAATCCCGATGCAATTTCTGTGTTTCATCATCACTTTGAAGGTCCACAGATTACAGAATGCGTCCAGATGTGCATCGGAAACTACTACTGGCCTTGCAGGGAACGATCAAAGCGTAGACTGTTTGAGACATTACTCCCATGGAGGAAAGTGCGCATGGTGACTGTTGTATTCCATCCAGATGCAATTTCTGTGTTTCATCAACACTTTGATAGTCCACACATTACAGAATGCCCCCAGATGTGCATCAGAAACTACTACTAGTCTTCCAGCGAACGATCAAAGCGTAGACTGTTTGAGACATTACTCCCATGGAGGAATGTGAGCATGGTGACTGTTGTATTCAATCCCGATGCAATTTCTGTGTTTCATCTACACTCTGATAGTCCACACATTACAGAATGCCCCCAAGGTCTGCATCGGAAACTACTACTGGTCTTCAAGGGAACGATCAAAGCGTAAACTGTTTGAGACCTTACTTCCATGGAGGAAAGTGCGCATGGTGGGTGTTGAATTCAATCCTGATGGAATTTCTGTGTTTCATCAACACTTTGAAGGGCCACGTTCAAAGCGTAGATTGTTTGAGACATTACTCGCATGGAGGGAAGTGCGCAAGGTTACTGTTGTATTTAATCCTAATGCAATTTCTGTGTTTCATCAACACTTTGAAGGTCCGCAGATTACAGAATGCCTCCAGATGTGCATCGAAAACTACTACTGGTCCTCCATTAAACGATCAAAGAGTAGACAGTTTGAGACATTACTCCCATGGAGGAAAGTGCGCATGGTGACGGTTGTATTAATCCCAAGGCAATTTCTGTGTTTCATCAACACTTTGAAGGTCCGCAGATTACAGAATGCCTCCAGATGTGCATCGAAAACTACTACTGGTCCTCCAGGAAACGATCAAAGCGTAGACTGTTTGAGACATTACTCCCATGAAGGAAAGTGCTCATGGTGACTGTTGTATTCAAACCCGATGCAATTTCTGTGTTTCATCTACACTCTGATAGTCCACACATTACAGAATGCCCCCAAGGTCTGCATCGGAAACTACTACTGGTCTTCAAGGGAACGATCAAAGCGTAAACTGTTTGAGACCTTACTCCCATGATGAGTGTTGCATTCAATCCTGATGCAATTTCTGTGTTTCATCAACACTCTGATAGTCCACACATTACAGAATGCCCCCAGATGTGCATGAGAAACTACTACTGGTCTTCCAGGAAACGATCAAAGCGTAGACTGTTTGAGACCTTACTCCCATGGAAGAATGTGCGCATGGTGACTGTTGTATTCAATCCCGATGCAATTTCTGTGTTTCAACAACACTCTGATAGTCCACAGATTACAGAATGACACCAGATGTGCATTGGAAACTACTACTGGTCTTGCAGGGAACGATCAAAGCGTAGACTGTTTGAGACATTACTCCCATGGAGGAAAGTGCGCATGGTGACTATTGTATTCAATCCCGATGCAATTTCTGTGTTTCATCAACACTTTGAAGGGCCACAGATTACAGAATGCCTCCTGATGTGCATCGTAATCTACTACTGGTCCTACAGGACCGATCAAAGCGTAGACTGTTTTAGACATTACTCTCATGGAGGAAAGTGCGCATGGTGACTGTTGTATTCAATCCCGATGCAATTTCTGTGTTTCATCAACACTTTGAAGGTACACAGATTACAGAATGCCTCCAGATGTGCATAGGAAACTTCCAGGGAACGAACAAAGCGTAGACTGTTTGAGACATTACTCCCATGGAGAAAAGTGCGCATGGTGACTGTTGTATTCAATCCTGATGCAATTTCTGTGTTTCATCATCTCTCTGATAGTATACAGATTACAGGATGACCCCAAATGTGCATCGGAAACTACAACTGGTGTTCCAGGGAACGATCAAAGCGTAGAAGGCCTGAAACAATATTCGCATGGAGGAAACTGCGCATGGAGACTGTTGTATTGAATCCCAAGGATATTTCTGTGTTTCATCAACACTTTGAAGGTCCGTAGATTACAGAATGCCTCCAGATGTTTATCCTAAACTACTACTGGTCTTGCAGGTAACGATCAAAGCGTAGACTGTTTGAGACATTACTCCCATGGAGGAAAGTGCGCATGGTGACTGTTTTATTTTATCCCGATGCAATTTCTGTGTTTCAACAACACTCTGATAGTCCATAGATTACGGAATGACACCAGATGTGCATCGGAAAGTACTACTTGTCTTCCAGGAAACGATCAAAGCGTAGACTATTTGAGACATTACACCCATGGAGGAAAGTGCGCATGGTGACTATTGTATTCAATCCCGATGCAATTTCTGTGTTTCATCAACACTTTGAAGGTCCACAGATTACAGAATGCCTCCAGATGTGCATCGGAAACTACTACCGGCCTTGCAGGAAACGATCAAAACGTAGACTGTTTCAACCATTACACCCATGGAGGAAAGTGCGAATTTTGACTGTTGTTTCTAATACCGATGCAATTTCTGTGTTTCATCAACACTCTGATAGTCCACAGATTACAGAATGCCCCCAGATGTGCATCGGAAACTACTACTGGACATCCAGGGAACGATCAAAGCGTAAACTGTTTGAGACTTTTCTCCCATGCAGGATAGAGCGCATGGTGACTGTTGTATTCAATGCCGATGCAATTTCTGTGTTTCGACAACACTCCGATAGTCCACAGATTACAGAATGCCCCCACATGTGCATCGGAAAATACAACTCGTCTTCCAGGGAACGATCAAAGCGTAAACTGTTTGAGACATTTCTCCCATGGAGGAATGTGCGCATGGTGACTGTTGTATTCAATCCCGATGCAATTTCTGTGTTCCATCAACACTCTGATAGTCCACACATTACAGAATGCCCCCAGATGCGCATCGGAAACTACTACTGGTCTTCCAGGGAAAGATCAAAGCGTAGACTGTTTGAGACATTACTCCCATGGAGGAAAGTGCGCATGGTGACGGTTGTATTCAATCCCGATGCAATTTCTGTGTTTCATCATCACTTTAAAGGTCCACAGATTACAGAATGAATCCAGATGTGCATCGGAAACTACTACTGGTCTTGCAGGTAACGATGAAAGCGTAGACTGTTTGAGACATTACTCCCATGGAGGAAAGTGCGCATGGTGACTGTTTTATTCTATCCCGATGCAATTTCTGTGTTTCATCAACACTCTGATATTCCACAGGTTACGGAATGACATCAGATGTGCGTCGGAAACTACTACTTGTCTTCCAGGGAACGATCAAAGCGTAGACTGTTTGAGACATTACACCCATAGAGGAAAGTGCGCATGGTGACTGTTGTATTCAATCCCGATGCAATTTATGTGTTTCATCAACACTTTGAAGGTCTACACATTACAGAATGCCACCAGATGTGCATCGGAAACTACTACCGGCCTTGCTGGAAACGATCAAAGCGTAGACTGTTTGAACCATTACACCCATGGAGGAAAGTGCGAATTTTGACTGTTGTTTTCAATCCCGACGCAATTTCTGTGTTTCATCAACACTCTGATAGTCCACAGATTACAGAATGCCCCCAGATGTGCATCGGAAACTACTACCGGTCTTCCAGGAAACGATCAAAGCGTAAACTGTTTGAGACATTTCTCCCATGGAGGAAAGTGCATATGGTGACTGTTGTATTGAATCCCGAGACAATTTCTGTGTTTCATCAACACTTTGAAGGTCCACAGATTACAGAATGCCTCTAGATGTGCATCGGAAACTACTACTGGTCCTCCAGGAAACGATCAAAGCGTAGACTGTTTGAGACATGACTCAGATGGAGGAAACTGCGCAAGGTGACTGTTTTATTCCATCCCGATGCAATTTCTGTGTTTCATCAACACTCTGATAATCCACAGATTACGGAATGACACCAGATGTGCATCGGAAACTACTACTTGTCTTCCAGGGAACGATCAAAGCGTAGACTGTTTGAGACATTACACCCATGAAGGAAAGTGCGCATGGTGACTGTTGTATTCAATCCCGATGCAATTCCTGTGTTTCATCAACACTTTGAAGGTCCACAGATTACAGAATGCCACCAGATGTGCATCGGAAACTACACCCGGCCTTGCAGGAAACGATCAAAACGTAGACTGTTTGAACCATTACACCCATGGAGGAAAGTGCGAATTTTGACTGTTGTTTTCAATCCCGATGCAATTTCTGTGTTTCGTCAACACTCTGATAGTCCACAGATTACAGAATGCCCCCAGATGTGCATCTGAAACTTCTACTGGTCTTCCAGGGAACGATCAAAGCGTAAACTGTTTGAGACATTTCTCCCATGGAGGAAAGTGCATATGGTGACTGTTGTATTGAATCCCGAGACAATTTCTGTGTTTCATCAACACTTTGAAGGTCCACAGATTACAGAATGCCTCTAGATGTGCATCGGAAACTACTACTAGTCCTCCAGGAAACGATAAAAGCGTAGACTGTTTGAGACATGACTCAGATGGAGGGAACTGCGCATGGTGACAGTTGTATTCAATCCCGATGCAATTTCTGTGTTTCATCAACACTTGGAGGGTCCAGAGATTACAGAATGCCTCCAGATGTGCATCGGAAACTACTACTGTCCTTGCAGGGAACATTCAAAACGTAGTCTGTTTGAACCATTACACTTATGGAGGAAGGTGCGCATGTTGACTGTTGTATTCTATCCCGAAGCAATATCTGTGTTTCATCAGCACTCTGATAGTCCACAGATTACAGAATGCCCCCAGATGTGCATCGGAAACTACTACTGGACTTGCAGGGAACGATCAAAGCGTAGACTGTTTGAGACATTACTCCCATGGAGGAAAGTGCGCATGGTGACGGTTGTATTCAATCCCGATGCAATTTCTTTGTTTCATCAACACTTTGAAGGTACACACATTACAGAATGCCCCTGATGTGCATCCGAAACTACTACTGGTCTTCCGGGGAACTATCAAAGCGTAAACTGTATGAGACATTACTCCCATGGAGGAAAGTGCGCATTGTGACTGTTGTATTCAATCCCGATGCAATTTCTGTGTTTCATCATCACTCTGATAGTATACAGATTACAGAATGACCCCAGATGTGCATCGGAACCTACTACTGGTCTTCCAGGGAACGATCAAAGCGTAGACTGTTTGAGACATTACTTCAATGGAGGAAAGTGCGCATGGTGACTGTTTTATTCTATCCCGTTGCAATTATTGTGTTTCATCAACACTTTGAAGGTCCACAGATTACAGAATGCCTCCAGATGTGCATCGGAAACTACTACTGGTCTTGCAGGTAACGATCAAAGCGTAGACTGTTTGAGACACTACTCCAATGGAGGAAAGTGCGCATGGTGACTGTTTTATTCTATCCCGTTGCAATTATTGTGTTTCATCAACACTATGATAGTCCACAGATTACGGAATGACACCAGATGTGCATCGGAAACTACTACTTGTCTTCCTGGGAACGATCAAAGCGTATACTGTTTGAGACATTACTCCCATGGAGGAAAGTGCGCATGGTGACTGTTGTATTGAATCACGATGCAATTTCTGTGTTTCATCAACACTTTGAAGGTCCACAGATTACAGAATGAATCGAGAAGTGCATCGGAAACTACTACCGGCCTTGCAGAAAACGATAAAAACGTAGACTGTTTGAACCATTACACCCATGGAGAAAAGTGCGAATTTTGACTGTTGTTTTCAATCCCGATGCAATTTCTGTGTTTCATCAACACTCCGATAGTCCACAGATTACAGAATGCCCCCAGATGTGCATCGGAAACTACTACTGGTCTTCCAGGGAACGATCAAAGCGTAAACTGTTTAAGACATTTCTCCCATGGAGGAAAGTGCGCTTGGTGCCTGTTGTATTGAATTCGGATGCTATTTCTGTGTTTGATCAACACTCTGATAGTCCACACATTACAGAATGCCCCCAGATGTGCATCGGAACCAACTACTGGTCTTCCAGGGAACGATCAAAAGGTTGACTGTTTGAACAATTACACCCACGGAGGAAAGTGCGCATGTTGACTGTTGTATTCAATCCCGATGCATTTTCTGTGTTTCATCAACACTCTGATAGTCCACAGATTACAGAATGCCCCCAGATGTGCATCGGAAACTACTACTTGTCTTCCAGGGAACGATAAAAGCGTAGACTGTTTGAGACATTACTCCCATGGAGGACAGTGCGCATGGTGACTGTTGTATTCTATCCCGATGCAATTTCTGTGTTTCATCAACACTCTGATAGTCCACAGATTACAGAAAGCCTCCAGATGTGCATCGGAAAGTACTACTGGTCTTCCAGGAAACGTTCAAAGCGTAGACTGTTTGAGACATTACTCCCATGGAGGAAGGTGCGCATGGTGACTGTTCTATTCAATGCCGATGCAATTTCTGTGTTTCAACAACACTCTGATAGTCCACAGATTACAGAATGCCTCCAGATGTGCATCGGAAACTACTACTGTCCTTGCAGGGAACATTCAAAACGTAGACTGTTGGAACCATTACACCCATGAATGAAAGTGCGCATGTTGACTGTTGTATTCAATCCCGATGCATTTTCTGTGTTTCATCAACACTCTGATAGTCCACAGATTACAGAATGCCCCCAGATGTGCATCGGAAACTACTACTTGTCTTCCAGGGAACGATCAAAGCGTAAACTGTTTGAGAGATTTCTCCCATGGAGGAAAGTGCGCATGGTGACTGTTGTATTCAATCCGGATGCAATTTCTGTGTTTCATCAACACTCTGATAGTCCACACATTACAGAATGCCCCCAGATGTGCATCGGAAACTACTACTGGTCTTCCACGGAACGATAAAAGCGGAGACTGTTTGAGACATTACTCCCATGGAGGGAATTGCGCATGGTGACTGTTGTATTCTATCCCGATGCAATTTCTGTGTTTCATCAACACTCTGATAGTCCACAGATTACGGAATGACACCAGATGTGCATCAGAAACTACTACTTGTCTTCCAGGGAACGATCAAAGCGTAGACTGTTTGAGACATTACTCCCATGGAGGAAGGTGCGCATGGTGACTGTTCTATTCAATGCCGATGCAATTTCTGTGTTTCAACAACACTCTGATAGTCCACAGATTACAGAATGCCTCCAGATGTGCATCGGAAACAACTACTGTCCTTGCAGGGAACATTCAAAACGTAGACTGTTGGAACCATTACACCCATGGATGAAAGTGCGCATGTTGACTGTTGTATTCAATCCCGATGCATTTTCTGTGTTTCATCAACACTCTGATAGTCCACAGATTACAGAATGCCCCCAGATGTGCATCGGAAACTACTACTTGTCTTCCAGGGAACGATCAAAGCGTAAACTGTTTGAGAGATTTCTCCCATGGAGGAAAGTGCGCATGGTGACTGTTGTATTCAATCCGGATGCAATTTGTGTGTTTCATCAACACTCTGATAGTCCACACATTACAGAATGCCCCCAGATGTGCATCGGAAACTACTACTGGTCTTCCACGGAACGATAAAAGCGTAGACTGTTTGAGACATTACTCCCATGGAGGGAATTGCGCATGGTGACTGTTGTATTCTATCCCGATGCAATTTCTGTGTTTCATCAACACTCTGATAGTCCACAGATTACGGAATGACACCAGATGTGCATCAGAAACTACTACTTGTCTTCCAGGGAACGATCAAAGCGTAGACTGTTTGAGACATTACTCCCATGGAGGAAAGTGCGCATTGTGACTGTTGTATTCAATCCTGATGCAATTTCTGTGTTTCATCAACACTTTGAAGGTCCACAGATTACAGAATGCCTACAGATGTGCATCGGAAACTACTACTGGTCCTCCAGGAAACGATCAAAGCGTAGACTGTTTAAGACATTACTCCCATGGAGGAAAGTGGGCATGGTGACTGTTTTATTCTATCCCGATGCAATTTCTGTGTTTCATCAACACTCTGATAGTCCACAGATTACGGAATGGCACCAGATGAGCATCGGAAACGACTACTTGTCTTCCAGGGAAAGATCAAAGCGTAGACTGTCAGAGACATTACTCCCATCGAGGAAAGGGCGCATGGTGACTGTTGTATTCAATCCCGATGCAATTTCTGTCTTTCATCAACACTTTGAAGGACCAGAGATTACAGAATGTCTCCAGATGTTTATCGGAAACTACGACTGACCTTGCAGGGAACGATCAAAACGTTGACTGTTTGAACAATTACACCCACGGAGGAAAGTGCGCATGTTGACTGTTGTATTCAATCCCGATGCATTTTCTGTGTTTCATCAACACTCTGATAGTCCACAGATTACAGAATGCCCCCAGATGTGCATCGGAAACTACTACTTGTCTTCCAGGGAACGATAAAAGCGTAGACTGTTTGAGACATTACTCCCATGGAGGACAGTGCGCATGGTGACTGTTGTATTCTATCCCGATGCAATTTCTGTGTTTCATCAACACTCTGATAGTCCACAGATTACAGAAAGCCTCCAGATGTGCATCGGAAAGTACTACTGGTCTTCCAGGAAACGTTCAAAGCGTAGACTGTTTGAGACATTACTCCCATGGAGGAAGGTGCGCATGGTGACTGTTCTATTCAATGCCGATGCAATTTCTGTGTTTCAACAACACTCTGATAGTCCACAGATTACAGAATGCCTCCAGATGTGCATCGGAAACTACTACTGTCCTTGCAGGGAACATTCAAAACGTAGACTGTTGGAACCATTACACCCATGGATGAAAGTGCGCATGTTGACTGTTGTATTCAATCCCGATGCATTTTCTGTGTTTCATCAACACTCTGATAGTCCACAGATTACAGAATGCCCCCAGATGTGCATCGGAAACTACTACTTGTCTTCCAGGGAACGATCAAAGCGTAAACTGTTTGAGAGATTTCTCCCATGGAGGAAAGTGCGCATGATGACTGTTGTATTCAATCCGGATGCAATTTCTGTGTTTCATCAACACTCTGATAGTCCACACATTACAGAATGCCCCCAGATGTGCATCGGAAACTACTACTGTTCTTCCACGGAACGATAAAAGCGGAGACTGTTTGAGACATTACTCCCATGGAGGGAATTGCGCATGGTGACTGTTGTATTCTATCCCGATGCAATTTCTGTGTTTCATCAACACTCTGATAGTCCACAGATTACGGAATGACACCAGATGTGCATCAGAAACTACTACTTGTCTTCCAGGGAACGATCAAAGCGTAGACTGTTTGAGACATTACTCCCATGGAGGAAGGTGCGCATGGTGACTGTTCTATTCAATGCCGATGCAATTTCTGTGTTTCAACAACACTCTGATAGTCCACAGATTACAGAATGCCTCCAGATGTGCATCGGAAACTACTACTGTCCTTGCAGGGAACATTCAAAACGTAGACTGTTGGAACCATTACACCCATGGATGAAAGTGCGCATGTTGACTGTTGTATTCAATCCCGATGCATTTTCTGTGTTTCATCAACACTCTGATAGTCCACAGATTACAGAATGCCCCCAGATGTGCATCGGAAACTACTCCTTGTCTTCCAGGGAACGATCAAAGCGTAAACTGTTTGAGAGATTTCTCCCATGGAGGAAAGTGCGCATGGTGACTGTTGTATTCAATCCGGATGCAATTTGTGTGTTTCATCAACACTCTGATAGTCCACACATTACAGAATGCCCCCAGATGTGCATCGGAAACTACTACTGGTCTTCCACGGAACGATAAAAGCGTAGACTGTTTGAGACATTACTCCCATGGAGGGAATTGCGCATGGTGACTGTTGTATTCTATCCCGATGCAATTTCTGTGTTTCATCAACACTCTGATAGTCCACAGATTACGGAATGACACCAGATGTGCATCAGAAACTACTACTTGTCTTCCAGGGAACGATCAAAGCGTAGACTGTTTGAGACATTACTCCCATGGAGGAAAGTGCGCATTGTGACTGTTGTATTCAATCCTGATGCAATTTCTGTGTTTCATCAACACTTTGAAGGTCCACAGATTACAGAATGCCTACAGATGTGCATCGGAAACTACTACTGGTCCTCCAGGAAACGATCAAAGCGTAGACTGTTTGAGACATTACTCCCATGGAGGAAACTGCGCATGGTGTCTGTTGTATTCAATCCCGCGGCAAATTCTGTGTTTCATCAACACTTTGAAGGTCCACAGATTACAGAAAGCCTCCAGATGTGCATCGGAAACTACTACTGGTCTTGCAGGGAACGATCAAAGCGTAGACTGTTTGAGACATTACTCCCCTGGAGGAGAGTGCGCAGGGTGACTGTTGTATTCAATCCCGATGCAATTTCTGTGTTTCATCAACACTCTGATAGTCCACAGAATACAGAATACCTAAAGATGTGCATCGTAAACCACTACTGGACTTCCAGGGAACGATCAAAGCGTAGATTGTTTGAGACATTACTCCCATGGAGGAAAGTGCGCATGGTGACTGTTGTATTCAATCCCGATGCAATTCCTGTGTTTCAGCAACACTCTGATAGTCCACATATTACAGAATGAACCCAACGTCTGCATCGGAAACTACTACTGGTCTTCAAGGGAACGATCAAAGCGTAAACTGTTTGAGACCTTACTTCCATGGAGGACAGTGCGCATGGTGACTGTTGTATTCATTCCCGATGCAATTTCTGTGTTTCATCATCACTCTGATAGTCCACAGATTACAGAATGCCTAAAGATGTGCATCGAAAACTACTACAGGTCTTCCAGGGAACGATCAAAGCGTAGATTGTTTGAGACATTACTCCCATCGAGGACAGTGCGAATGCGGACTGTTGTATTCAATCCCGATGCAATTTCTGTGTTTCATTAACACTATGAAGGTCCACAGATTACAGAAAGCCTCCAGATGTGCATCGGAAACTACTACTGTTCTTCCAGGAAACGATCAAAGCGTAGACTGTTTGAGACCTTACTCCCATGGAGGAAAGTGCGCATGGTGACTATTGTATTCAATCCCGGTGCAATTTTTGTGTTTCAACAACACTCTGATAGTTTACAGTTTACAGAATGCCTCCACATGTGCATCGGAAACTACTATTGGTCTTCCATGGCACTATCAAAGCGTAAACTGTTTGAGACATTACTCCCATGGAGGAAAGTGCGCATGGTGAATGTTGTATTCTATCCCGATGCAATTTCAGTGTTTCATCAACACTTTGAAGGACCACAGATTACAGAAAGCCTCCAGATGTTCATCGGAAACTACTACTGGTCTTCCAGGAAACGTTCAAAGCGTAGACTGTTTGAGACATTACTCCCATGGAGGAAGGTGCGCACGGTGACTGTTCTATTCAATGCCGATGCAATTTCTGTGTTTCAACAACACTCTGATAGTCCACAGATTACAGAATGCCTCCAGATGTGCATCGGAAACTACTACTGTCCTTGCAGGGAACATTCAAAACGTAGACTGTTTGAACCATTACACCCATGGAGGAAAGTGCGCATGTTGACTGTTGTATTCAATTCCGATGCATTTTCTGTGTTTCATCAACACTCTGATAGTCCACAGATTACAGAATGCCCCCAGATGTGCATCGGAAACTACTACTTGTCTTCCAGGGAACGATCAAAGCATAAACTGTTTGAGAGATTTCTCCCATGGAGGAAAGTGCGCATGGTGACTGTTGTATTCAATCCCGATGCAATTTCTGTGTTTCATCAACACTCTGATAGTCCACAGATTACGGAATGACACCAGATGTGCACCAGAAACTACTACTTGTCTTCCAGGGAACGATCAAAGCGTAGACTGTTTGAGACATTACTCCCATGGAGGAAAGTGCGCATGGTGACTGTTGTATTAAATCCCGATGCAATTTCTGTGTTTCATCAACACTTTGAAGGTCCACAGATTACAGAATGCCTACAGATGTGCATCGGAAACTACTACTGGTCCTCCAGGAAACGATCAAACCGTAGATTGTTTGAGACATTACTCCCATGGAGGAAAGTGCGCAAGGTGTCTGTTGTATTCAATCCCGCGGCAAATTCTGTGTTTCATCAACACTTTGAAGGTCCAAACATTACAGAATGCCTCCAGATGTGCATCGGAAACTACTACTGGTCTTGCAGGGTACGATCAAAGCGTAGACTGTTTGAGACATTACTCCCATGGAGGAGAGTGCGCATGGTGACTCTTGTATCCAATCCCGATGCAATTTCTGTGTTTCATCAACACTCTGATAGTCCACAGATTACAGAATGCCTAAAGATGTGCATCGGAAACCACTACTGGACTTCCAGGGAACGATCAAAGCGTAGATTGTTTGTGACATTACTCCCATGGAGGACAGTGCGCATGTTGACTGTTGTATTCATTCCCGATGCAATTTCTGTGTTTCATCAACACTTTGAAGGTCCACATATTCCAGAAAGCCTCCAGATGTGCATCGGAAACTACTACAGGTCTTGCAGGGAACGATCAAAGCGTTGACTGTTTGGGACATTACTCCCATGGAGGAGAGTGCGCATAGTGACTGTTGTATTCAATCCTGATGCAATTTCTGTATTTCATCAACACCCTGATAGTCCACAGAATACAGAATGCCTAAAGATGTGCATCGGAAACCACTACTGGACTTCCAGGGAACGATCAAAGCGTAGATTGTTTGTGACAATACTCCCATGGAGGACAGTGCGCATGGTGACTGTTGTATTCATTCCCGATGCAATTTCTGTGTTTCATCAACACTTTGAAGGTCCACAGATTACAGAAAGCCTCCAGATGTGCATCGGAAACTACTACTGGTCTTGCAGGGAACGATCAAAGCGTAGACGGTTTGAGACATTACTCACATGGAGGAAAGTGCGCATGGTGACTGTTGTATTGAATCCCGGTGCAATTTCTGTGTTTCATCAACACTCTGAAGGTCCACAGACTACAGAATGCCTCCAGATGTGCATCGGAAACTACTACCGGCCTTGCAGGAAACGATCAAAACGTAGACTGTTTGAACCATTACACCCATGGAGGAAAGTGCGCATGGTGACTGTTGTCATCAATCCCGATGCAATTTCTGTGTTTCATCAACACTCTGATAGTCCACACATTACAGAATGCCCCCAGAAGTGCATCGGAAACTACTACTGGTCTTCCAGGAAACGTTCAAAAGGTAGACTGTTTGAGACATTACTCCCATGGAGGAAGGTGCGCATGGTGACTGTTCTATTCAATGCCGATGCAATTTCTGTGCTTCAACAACACTCTGATAGTCCACAGATTACAGAATGCCTCCAGATGTGCATCGGAAACTACTACTGTCCTTGCAGGGAACATTCAAAACGTCGACTGTTTGAACCATTACACCCATGGAGGAAAGTGCGCATGTTGACAGTTGCATTCAATCCCGATGCATTTTCTGTGCTTCATCAACACTCTGATAGTCCACAGATTACAGAATGCCCCCAGATGTGCATCGGAAACGACTACTGGTCTTCCAGGGAACGATCAAAGCGTAAACTGTTTGAGAGATTTCTCCCATGAAGGAAAGTGCGCATGGTGACTGTTGTATTCAATCCGGATGCAATTTCTGTGTTTCATCAACACTCTGATAGTCCACACATTACAGAATGCCCCCAGATGTGCATCGGAAACTACTACTGGTCTTCCAGGGAACGATAAAAGCGTAGACTGTTTGAGACATTACTCCCATGGAGAGAAGTGCGCATGGTGACTGTTGTATTCTATCCCGATGCAATTTCTGTGTTTCATCAACACTCTGATAGTCCACAGATAACGGAATGACACCAGATATGCATCGGAAACTACTACTTATCTTCCAGGGAACGATCAAAGCGTAGACTGTTTGAGACGTTACACCCGTGAAGGAAAGTAAGCATGGTGACTGTTGTATTCAATCCCGATGCAATTTCTGTGTTTCATCAACACTTTGAAGGTCCACAGATTACAGAATGCCACTAGATGTGCATCGGAAACTACAACCGGCCTTGCAGGATACGATCAAAACGTAGACTGTTTGAACCATTACACCCATGGAGGAAAGTGCGCATGTTGACTGTTGTATTCAATTCCGATGCATTTTCTGTGTTTCATCAACACTCTGATAGTCCACAGATTACAGAATGCCCCCAGATGTGCATCGGAAACTACTACTTGTCTTCCAGGGAACGATCAAAGCATAAACTGTTTGAGAGATTTCTCCCATGGAGGAAAGTGCGCATGGTGACTGTTGTATTCAATCCCGATGCAATTTCTGTGTTTCATCAACACTCTGATAGTCCACAGATTACGGAATGACACCAGATGTGCACCAGAAACTACTACTTGTCTTCCAGGGAACGATCAAAGCGTAGACTGTTTGAGACATTACTCCCATGGAGGAAAGTGCGCATGGTGACTGTTGTATTAAATCCCGATGCAATTTCTGTGTTTCATCAACACTTTGAAGGTCCACAGATTACAGAATGCCTACAGATGTGCATCGGAAACTACTACTGGTCCTCCAGGAAACGATCAAACCGTAGATTGTTTGAGACATTACTCCCATGGAGGAAAGTGCGCAAGGTGTCTGTTGTATTCAATCCCGCGGCAAATTCTGTGTTTCATCAACACTTTGAAGGTCCAAACATTACAGAATGCCTCCAGATGTGCATCGGAAACTACTACTGGTCTTGCAGGGTACGATCAAAGCGTAGACTGTTTGAGACATTACTCCCATGGAGGAGAGTGCGCATGGTGACTCTTGTATCCAATCCCGATGCAATTTCTGTGTTTCATCAACACTCTGATAGTCCACAGATTACAGAATGCCTAAAGATGTGCATCGGAAACCACTACTGGACTTCCAGGGAACGATCAAAGCGTAGATTGTTTGTGACATTACTCCCATGGAGGACAGTGCGCATGTTGACTGTTGTATTCATTCCCGATGCAATTTCTGTGTTTCATCAACACTTTGAAGGTCCACATATTCCAGAAAGCCTCCAGATGTGCATCGGAAACTACTACAGGTCTTGCAGGGAACGATCAAAGCGTTGACTGTTTGGGACATTACTCCCATGGAGGAGAGTGCGCATAGTGACTGTTGTATTCAATCCTGATGCAATTTCTGTATTTCATCAACACCCTGATAGTCCACAGAATACAGAATGCCTAAAGATGTGCATCGGAAACCACTACTGGACTTCCAGGGAACGATCAAAGCGTAGATTGTTTGTGACAATACTCCCATGGAGGACAGTGCGCATGGTGACTGTTGTATTCATTCCCGATGCAATTTCTGTGTTTCATCAACACTTTGAAGGTCCACAGATTACAGAAAGCCTCCAGATGTGCATCGGAAACTACTACTGGTCTTGCAGGGAACGATCAAAGCGTAGACGGTTTGAGACATTACTCACATGGAGGAAAGTGCGCATGGTGACTGTTGTATTGAATCCCGGTGCAATTTCTGTGTTTCATCAACACTCTGAAGGTCCACAGACTACAGAATGCCTCCAGATGTGCATCGGAAACTACTACCGGCCTTGCAGGAAACGATCAAAACGTAGACTGTTTGAACCATTACACCCATGGAGGAAAGTGCGCATGGTGACTGTTGTCATCAATCCCGATGCAATTTCTGTGTTTCATCAACACTCTGATAGTCCACACATTACAGAATGCCCCCAGAAGTGCATCGGAAACTACTACTGGTCTTCCAGGAAACGTTCAAAAGGTAGACTGTTTGAGACATTACTCCCATGGAGGAAGGTGCGCATGGTGACTGTTCTATTCAATGCCGATGCAATTTCTGTGTTTCAACAACACTCTGATAGTCCACAGATTACAGAATGCCTCCAGATGTGCATCGGAAACTACTACTGTCCTTGCAGGGAACATTCAAAACGTCGACTGTTTGAACCATTACACCCATGGAGGAAAGTGCGCATGTTGACAGTTGCATTCAATCCCGATGCATTTTCTGTGCTTCATCAACACTCTGATAGTCCACAGATTACAGAATGCCCCCAGATGTGCATCGGAAACGACTACTGGTCTTCCAGGGAACGATCAAAGCGTAAACTGTTTGAGAGATTTCTCCCATGAAGGAAAGTGCGCATGGTGACTGTTGTATTCAATCCGGATGCAATTTCTGTGTTTCATCAACACTCTGATAGTCCACACATTACAGAATGCCCCCAGATGTGCATCGGAAACTACTACTGGTCTTCCAGGGAACGATAAAAGCGTAGACTGTTTGAGACATTACTCCCATGGAGAGAAGTGCGCATGGTGACTGTTGTATTCTATCCCGATGCAATTTCTGTGTTTCATCAACACTCTGATAGTCCACAGATAACGGAATGACACCAGATATGCATCGGAAACTACTACTTATCTTCCAGGGAACGATCAAAGCGTAGACTGTTTGAGACGTTACACCCGTGAAGGAAAGTAAGCATGGTGACTGTTGTATTCAATCCCGATGCAATTTCTGTGTTTCATCAACACTTTGAAGGTCCACAGATTACAGAATGCCACTAGATGTGCATCGGAAACTACAACCGGCCTTGCAGGATACGATCAAAACGTAGACTGTTTGAACCATTACACCCATGGAGGAAAGTGCGCATGTTGACTGTTGTATTCAATCCCGATGCATTTTCTGTGTTTCATCAACACTCTGATAGTCCACAGATTACAGAATGCCCCCAGATGTGCATCGGAAACTACTACTTGTCTTCCAGGGAACGATCAAAGCATAAACTGTTTTAGAGATGTCTCCCATGGAGGAAAGTGCGTATGGTGACTGTAGTATTCAATCCCGATGCAATTTCTGTGTTTCATCAACACTATGA
The DNA here is from genome assembly GCF_023897955.1 of Schistocerca gregaria. Lineage (NCBI taxonomy): Eukaryota > Metazoa > Arthropoda > Insecta > Orthoptera > Acrididae > Schistocerca > Schistocerca gregaria. The sequence goes on along the minus strand of NC_064924.1, from coordinate 23,297,829 downwards.
TAGTCCACAGATTACGGAATGACACCAGATGTGCACCAGAAACTTCTACTTGTCTTCCAGGGAACGATCAAAGCGTAGACTGTTTGAGACATTACTCCCATGGAGGAAAGTGCGCATGGTGACTGTTGTATTAAATCCCGATGCAATTTCTGTGTTTCATCAACACTTTGAAGGTCCACAGATTACAGAATGCCTACAGATGTGCATCGGAAACTACTACTGGTCCTCCAGGAAACGATCAAACCGTAGATTGTTTGAGACATTACTCCCATGGAGGAAATTGCGCATGGTGTCTGTTGTATTCAATCCAGCGGCAAATTCTGTGTTTCATCAACACTTTGAAGGTCCAAACATTACAGAATGCCTCCAGATGTGCATCGGAAACTACTACTGGTCTTGCAGGGTACGATCAAAGCGTAGACTGTTTGAGACATTACTCCCATGGAGGAGAGTGCGCATGGTGACTGTTGTATTCAATCCCGATGCAATTTCTGTGTTTCATCAACACTCTGATAGTCCACAGAATACAGAATGCCTAAAGATGTGCATCGGAAACCACTACTGGACTTCCAGGGAACGATCAAAGCGTAGATTGTTTGTGACATTACTCCCATGGAGGACAGTGCGCATGGTGACTGTTGTATTCATTCCCGATGCAATTTCTGTGTTTCATCAACACTTTGAAGGTCCACAGATTACAGAAAGCCTCCAGATGTGCATCGGAAACTACTACTGGTCTTGCAGGGAACGATCAAAGCGTAGACGGTTTGAGACATTACTCCCATGGAGGAAAGTGCGCATGGTGACTGTTGTATTTAATCCCGGTGCAATTTCTGTGTTTCATCAACACTCTGAAGGTCCACAGATTACAGAATGCCTCCAGATGTGCATCGGAAACTACTACCGGCCTTGCAGGAAACGATCAAAACGTAGACTGTTTGAACCATTACACCCATGGAGGAAAGTGCGCATGGTGACTGTTGTCATCAATCCCGATGCAATTTCTGTGTTTCATCAACACTCTGATAGTCCACACATTACAGAATTCCCCCAGAAGTGCATCGGAAACTACTACTGGTCTTCCAGGAAACGTTCAAAAGGTAGACTGTTTGAGACATTACTCCCATGGAGGAAGGTGCGCATGGTGACTGTTCTATTCAATTCCGATGCAATTTCTGTGTTTAAACAGCACTCTGATAGTCCACAGATTACAGAATGCCTCCAGATGTGCATCGGAAACTACTACTGTCCTTGCAGGGAACATTCAAATCGTAGACTGTTTGAACCATTACCCCCATGGAGGAAAGTGCGCATGTTGACTGTTGCATTCAATCCCGATGCATTTTCTGTGCTTCATCAACACTCTGATAGTCCACAGATTACAGAATGCCCCCAGATGTGCATCGGAAAGGACTACTGGTCTTCCAGGGAACGATCAAAGCGTAAACTGTTTGAGAGATTTCTCCCACGAAGGAAAGTGCGCATGGTGACTGTTGTATTCAATCCGGATGCAATTTCTGTGTTTCATCAACACTCTGATAGTCCACACATTACAGAATGCCCCCAGACGTGCATCGGAAACTACTACTGGTCTTCCAGGGAACGATAAAAGCGTAGACTGTTTGAGACATTACTCCCATGGAGGGAAGTGCGCATGGTGACTGTTGTATTCTATCCCGATGCAATTTCTGTGTTTCATCAACACTCTGATAGTCCACAGATTACGGAATGACACCAGATATGCATCGGAAACTACTACTTATCTTCCAGGGAACGATCAAAGCGTAGACTGTTTGAGACGTTACACCCGTGAAGGAAAGTGCGCATGGTGACTGTTGTATTCAATCCCGATGCAATTTCTGTGTTTCATCAACACTTTGAAGGTCCACAGATTACAGAATGCCACTAGATGTGCATCGGAAACTACAACCGGCCTTGCAGGATACGATCAAAACGTAGACTGTTTGAACCATTACACCCATGGAGGAAAGTGCGAATTTTGACTATTGTTTTCAATCCCGATGCAATCTCTGTGTTTCGTCAACACTCTGATAGTCCACAGATTACAGAATGCCCCCAGATGTGCATCGGAAACTTCTACTGGTCTTCCAGGGAACGATCAAAGCGTAAACTGTTTGAGACATTTCTCCCATGGAGGAAAGTGCATATGGTGACTGTTGTATTGAATCCCGAGACAATTTCTGTGTTTCATCAACACTTTGAAGGTCCACAGATTACAGAATGCCTCCAGATGTGCATCGGAAACTACTACTGGTCCTCCAGGAAACGATCAAAGCGTAGACTGTTTGAGACTTGACTCAGATGGAGGAAACTGCGCATGGTGACTGTTTTATTCCATCCCGATGCAATTTATGTGTTTCATCAACACTCTGATAGTCCACAGATTACGGAATGACACCAGATATGCATCGGAAACTACTACTTCTCTTCCAGGGAACGATCAAAGCGTAGACTGTTTGAGACATTACTCCCATGGAGGAATGTGCGCATGGTGACTGTTGTATTCAATCTTGATGCAATTTCTGTGTTTCATCAACACTTTGAAGGTCCACAGATTACAGAATGCCTACAAATGTGCATCGGAAACTACTACTGGTCCTCCAGGAAACGATCAAAGCGTAGACTGTTTGAGACATTACTCCCATGGAGGAAAGTGCGCATGGTGTCTGTTGTATTGAATCCCGCGGCAAATTCTGTGTCTCATCAACACTTTGAAGGTCCAAAGATTACAGAATGCCTCCAGATGTGCATCGGAAACTACTACTGGTCTTGCAGGGAACGATCAAAGCGTAGACTGTTTGAGACATTACTCCCATGGAGGAGATTGCGCATGGTGACTGTTGTATTCAATCCCGATGCAATTTCTGTGTTTCATCAACACTCTGATAGTCCACAGATTACAGAATGCCTAAAGATGTGCATCGGAAACCACTACTGGACTTCCAAGGAACGATCAAAGCGTAGATTGTTTGAAACATTACTCCCATGGAGGACAGTGCGCATGGTGACTGTTGTATTCAATCCCTATGCAATTTCTGTGTTTCATCAACACTTTGAAGGTCCACAGATTACAGAAAGCCTCCAGATGTGCATCGGAAACTAATACTGGTCTTGCAGGGAACGATCAAAGCGTAGACTGTTTGAGACATTACTCCCATGGAGGAGAGTGCGCATGGTGACTGTTGTATTCAATCCCGATGCAATTTCTGTGTTTCATCAACACTCTGATAGTTCACAGAATACAGAATGCCTAAAGATGTGCATCGGTAACCACCACTGGACTTCCAGGGAACGATCAAAGCGTAGACTGTTTGAGACATTACTCCCATGGAGGAATGTGCGCATGGTGACTGTTGTATTCAATCTTGATGCAATTTCTGTGTTTCATCAACACTTTGAAGGTCCACAGATTACAGAATGCCTACAAATGTGCATCGGAAACTACTACTGGTCCTCCAGGAAACGATCAAAGCGTAGACTGTTTGAGACATTACTCCCATGGAGGAAAGTGCGCATGGTGTCTGTTGTATTGAATCCCGCGGCAAATTCTGTGTCTCATCAACACTTTGAAGGTCCAAAGATTACAGAATGCCTCCAGATGTGCATCGGAAACTACTACTGGTCTTGCAGGGAACGATCAAAGCGTAGACTGTTTGAGACATTACTCCCATGGAGGAGATTGCGCATGGTGACTGTTGTATTCAATCCCGATGCAATTTCTGTGTTTCATCAACACTCTGATAGTCCACAGATTACAGAATGCCTAAAGATGTGCATCGGAAACCACTACTGGACTTCCAAGGAACGATCAAAGCGTAGATTGTTTGAAACATTACTCCCATGGAGGACAGTGCGCATGTTGACTGTTGTATTCAATCCCTATGCAATTTCTGTGTTTCATCAACACTTTGAAGGTCCACAGATTACAGAAAGCCTCCAGATGTGCATCGGAAACTACTACTGGTCTTGCAGGGAACGATCAAAGCGTAGACTGTTTGAGACATTACTCCCATGGAGGAGAGTGCGCATGGTGACTGTTGTATTCAATCCCGATGCAATTTCTGTGTTTCAGCAACACTCTGATAGTCCACACATTACAGAATGAACCCAAGGTCTGCATCAGAAACAACTACTGGTCTTCAAGGGAACGATCAAAGCGTAAACTGTTTGAGACCTTACTTCCATGGAAGAAAGTGCGCATGGTGAGTTTTGAATTCAATCCTGAAGCAATTTCTGTGTTTCATCAACACTCTGATAGTCCACACATTACAGAATGCCCCCAGATGTGCATCTGAAACTTCTACTGGTCTTCCACCGAACGATCAAAGCGTAAACTGTTTGAGACATTACTCCCATGGAGGACAGTGCGCATGGTGACTGTTGTATTCAATCCCGATGCAATTTCTGTGTTTCGTCATCACCCTGATAGTCCACAGATTACAGAATGCCTAAAGATGTGCATCGAAAACTACTACAGGTTTTCCAGGGAACGATCAAAGCGTAGATTGTTTGAGACATTACACCCATGGAGGACAGTGCGAATGGGGACTGTTGTATTCAATCCCGATGCAATTTCTGTGTTTCATTAACACTTTGAAGGTCCACAGATTACAGAAAGCCTCCAGATGTGCATCGGAAACTACTACTGGTCTTCCAGGAAACGATCAAAGCGTAGACTGTTTGAGACCTTACTCCCATGGAGGAAAGTGCGCATGGTGACTGTTGTATTCAATCCCGGTGCAATTTTTGTGTTTCAACAACAGTCTGATAGTCCACAGATTACAGAATGACACCAGATGTGCATCGAAAACTACTACTGGTCTTGCAGGTAACGATCAAAGCGTAGACTGTTTGAAACATGACTCCAATGGAGGAAAGTGCACATGGTGACTGTTATATTCAATCCCGATGCAATTTCTGTGTTTCATCAAAACTTTGAAGGTCCACAGATTACAGAATGCTTCCAGATGTGCATCGGAATCTACTACTGGTCTTCCAGGAAACGATCAAAGCGTAGACTGTTTGAGACACTACTCCCATGGAGGAAAGTGCGCATGGTGACTGTTTTATTCTATCCCGTTGCAATTTCTGTGTTTCATCAGCACTCTGATAGTCCACAGATTACGGAATGGCACCAGATGAGCATCGGGAACGACTACTTGTCTTCCAGGGAACGATCAAAGCGTAGACTGTTAGAGACATTACTCCCATGGAGGAAAGTGCGCATGGTGACTGTTGTATTCAATCCCGATGCAATTTCTGTCTTTCATCAACACTTTGAAGGTCCACAGATTACATAATGCCTCCAGATGTGCATCGGAAACTACTACTGGTGTTCCAGGGAACGATCAAAGCGTAGACGGCTTGAGACAATATTCCCATGGAGGAATCTGCGCATGGAGACTGTTGTATTCAATCCCGTTGCAATTTCTGTGTTTCATCAACACTCTGATAGTCCACAGATTACGGAATGGCACCAGATGAGCATCGGAAACGACTACTTGTCTTCCAGGGAACGATCAAAGCGTAGACTGTTAGAGACATTACTCCCATGGAGGAAAGTGCGCATGGTGACTGTTGTATTCAATCCCGATGCAATTTCTGTCTTTCATCAACACTTTGAAGGTCCAGAGATTACAGAATGCCTCCAGATGTTTATCGGACACTACTACTGGTCTTGCAGGGAACGATCAAAACGTTGACTGTTTGAACCATTGCACCCACGGAGGAAAGTGCGCATGTTGACTGTTGTATTCAATCCCGATGAAATTTCTGTGTTTCATCAACACTCTGATAGTCCACAGGTTAGAGAATTCCCCCCAGATGTGCATCGGAAACTACTACTGGTCTTCCAGGGAACGATCAAAGCGTAAATTGTTTGAGACATTTCTCCCATGGAGGAAAGTGCGCATGGTGACTGTTGTATTCAATCCCGATGCAATTTCTGTGTTTCATCATCAATCTGATAGTATACAGATTACAGAATGACCCCAGATGGGCATCGGAAACTACTACTGGTATTCCAGGGAACGATCAAAGCGTAGACGGCTTGAGACATTAATCCCATGAAGCAAACTGCGCATGGAGAGTGTTGTATTCAACCCCGAGGCAATTTCTGTGTTTCATCAACACTTTGAAGGTCCACAGATTACGGAATGCCTCCAGATGTGCATCGGAAACTACTACTGGTCTTGCAGGTAACGATCGAAGCGTAGACTGTTTGAGACATTACTCCCATGGAGGAAAGTGCGCATGGTGACTGTTATATTCTATCCCGATGCAATTTCTGTGTTTCATCAACACTCTGATAGTCCACAGATTACAGAATGCCCCCAGATGTGCATCGGAAACTACTACTGGTCTTGCAGGTAACGATCGAAGCGTAGACTGTTTGAGACATTACTCCCATCGAGGAAAGTGCGCATGGTGACTGTTGTATTCAATCCCGGGGCAAACTCTGTATTTCATCAACACTTTGAAGAACAACAGATTACACTATACCTCCAGATGTGCATCGGAAACTACTACTGGTCCTCCAGGAAACGATCAAAGCGTAGACTGTTTGAGACATTACTCCCATCGAGGAAAGTGCGCATTGTGACTGTTGTATTCAATCCCGCGGTATATTATGTATTTCATCAACACTTTGAAGGTCCACATATTACAGAATGCCTCCAGATGTGCATCGGAATCTACTACTGGTCTGGCAGAGAAAGATCGAAGCGTAGCCGGTTTGAGACATTACACCCAAGGAGGGAAGTGCGCATGGTGACTGTTGTATTCAATCCCGATGCAATATCTGTGTTTCATCAACACTCTGATAGTAGAAAGATTACAGAATGCCTAAAGATGTGCATTGGAAACCACTACTGGTCTTCCAGGGAACGATCAAAGCGTAGATTGTTTGAGACATTACTCCCATGTAGGACAGTGCGCATGGTAACTGTTGTATTCAATCCCGATGCAATTTCTGTGTTTCATCAACACTTTGAAGGTCCACAGATTACAGAAAGCCTCCAGATGTGCATCGAAAACTCTTACTGGTCTTCCAGGAAAGGATCAAAGCGTAGTCTGTTTGAGACATTACTCCCATGGAGGAAAGTGCGCATAGTGACTGTTCTATTCAATCCCGATGCAATTTCTGTGTTTCAACAACACTCTGATAGTCCACAGATTACAGAATGCCTCCAGATGTGCATCGGAAACTACTACTGGTCCTCCAGGAAACGATCAAAGCGTAGACTGTTTGAGACATTACTCCCATGGAGGAAAGTGCGCATGGTGTCTGTTGTATTGAATCCCGCGGCAAATTCTGTGTCTCATCAACACTTTGAAGGTCCAAAGATTACAGAATGCCTCCAGATGTGCATCGGAAACTACTACTGGTCTTGCAGGGAACGATCAAAGCGTAGACTGTTTGAGACATTACTCCCATGGAGGAGATTGCGCATGGTGACTGTTGTATTCAATCCCGATGCAATTTCTGTGTTTCATCAACACTCTGATAGTCCACAGATTACAGAATGCCTAAAGATGTGCATCGGAAACCACTACTGGACTTCCAAGGAACGATCAAAGCGTAGATTGTTTGAAACATTACTCCCATGGAGGACAGTGCGCATGGTGACTGTTGTATTCAATCCCTATGCAATTTCTGTGTTTCATCAACACTTTGAAGGTCCACAGATTACAGAAAGCCTCCAGATGTGCATCGGAAACTACTACTGGTCTTGCAGGGAACGATCAAAGCGTAGACTGTTTGAGACATTACTCCCATGGAGGAGAGTGCGCATGGTGACTGTTGTATTCAATCCCGATGCAATTTCTGTGTTTCATCATCAATCTGATAGTATACAGATTACAGAATGACCCCAGATGGGCATCGGAAACTACTACTGGTATTCCAGGGAACGATCAAAGCGTAGACGGCTTGAGACATTAATCCCATGAAGCAAACTGCGCATGGAGAGTGTTGTATTCAACCCCGAGGCAATTTCTGTGTTTCATCAACACTTTGAAGGTCCACAGATTACGGAATGCCTCCAGATGTGCATCGGAAACTACTACTGGTCTTGCAGGTAACGATCGAAGCGTAGACTGTTTGAGACATTACTCCCATGGAGGAAAGTGCGCATGGTGACTGTTATATTCTATCCCGATGCAATTTCTGTGTTTCATCAACACTCTGATAGTCCACAGATTACAGATTGCCCCCAGATGTGCATCGGAAACTACTACTGGTCTTGCAGGTAACGATCGAAGCGTAGACTGTTTGAGACATTACTCCCATCGAGGAAAGTGCGCATGGTGACTGTTGTATTCAATCCCGGGGCAAACTCTGTATTTCATCAACACTTTGAAGAACAACAGATTACACTATACCTCCAGATGTGCATCGGAAACTACTACTGGTCCTCCAGGAAACGATCAAAGCGTAGACTGTTTGAGACATTACTCCCATCGAGGAAAGTGCGCATTGTGACTGTTGTATTCAATCCCGCGGTATATTATGTATTTCATCAACACTTTGAAGGTCCACATATTACAGAATGCCTCCAGATGTGCATCGGAATCTACTACTGGTCTGGCAGAGAAAGATCGAAGCGTAGCCGGTTTGAGACATTACACCCAAGGAGGGAAGTGCGCATGGTGACTGTTGTATTCAATCCCGATGCAATATCTGTGTTTCATCAACACTCTGATAGTAGAAAGATTACAGAATGCCTAAAGATGTGCATTGGAAACCACTACTGGTCTTCCAGGGAACGATCAAAGCGTAGATTGTTTGAGACATTACTCCCATGTAGGACAGTGCGCATGGTAACTGTTGTATTCAATCCCGATGCAATTTCTGTGTTTCATCAACACTTTGAAGGTCCACAGATTACAGAAAGCCTCCAGATGTGCATCGAAAACTCTTACTGGTCTTCCAGGAAAGGATCAAAGCGTAGTCTGTTTGAGACATTACTCCCATGGAGGAAAGTGCGCATAGTGACTGTTCTATTCAATCCCGATGCAATTTCTGTGTTTCAACAACACTCTGATAGTCCACAGATTACAGAATGCCTCCAGATGTGCATCGGAAACTACTACTGGTCCTCCAGGAAACGATCAAAGCGTAGACTGTTTGAGACATTACTCCCATGGAGGAAAGTGCGCATGGTGTCTGTTGTATTGAATCCCGCGGCAAATTCTGTGTCTCATCAACACTTTGAAGGTCCAAAGATTACAGAATGCCTCCAGATGTGCATCGGAAACTACTACTGGTCTTGCAGGGAACGATCAAAGCGTAGACTGTTTGAGACATTACTCCCATGGAGGAGATTGCGCATGGTGACTGTTGTATTCAATCCCGATGCAATTTCTGTGTTTCATCAACACTCTGATAGTCCACAGATTACAGAATGCCTAAAGATGTGCATCGGAAACCACTACTGGACTTCCAAGGAACGATCAAAGCGTAGATTGTTTGAAACATTACTCCCATGGAGGACAGTGCGCATGGTGACTGTTGTATTCAATCCCTATGCAATTTCTGTGTTTCATCAACACTTTGAAGGTCCACAGATTACAGAAAGCCTCCAGATGTGCATCGGAAACTACTACTGGTCTTGCAGGGAACGATCAAAGCGTAGACTGTTTGAGACATTACTCCCATGGAGGAGAGTGCGCATGGTGACTGTTGTATTCAATCCCGATGCAATTTCTGTGTTTCATCAACACTCTGATAGTTCACAGAATACAGAATGCATAAGATGTGCATCGGTAACCACTACTGGACTTCCAGGGAACGATTAAAGCGTAGTTTGTTTGAGACATTACTCCCATGGAGGAAAGTGCGCATGGTGACTGTTGTATTCAATCCCGATGCAAATTCTGTGTTTCAGCAACACTCTGATAGTCCACACATTACAGAATGAACCCAAGGTCTGCATCGGAAACAACTACTGGTCTTCAAGGGAACGATCAAAGCGTAAACTGTTTGAGACCTTACTTCCATGGAGGAAAGTGCGCATGGTGAGTTTTGAATTCAATCCTGAAGCAATTTCTGTGTTTCATCAACACTCTGATAGTCCACACATTACAGAATGCCCCCAGATGTGCATCTGAAACTTCTACTGGTCTTCCAGGGAACGATCAAAGCGTAAACTGTTTGAGACATTACTCCCATGGTGGACAGTGCGCATGGTGACTGTTGTATTCAATCCCGATGCAATTTCTGTGTTTCATCATCACCCTGATAGTCCACAGATTACAGAATGCCTAAAGATGTGCATCGAAAACTACTACAGGTTTTCCAGGGAACGATCAAAGCGTAGATTGTTTGAGACATTACACCAATGGAGGACAGTGCGAATGGGGACTGTTGTATTCAATCCCGATGCAATTTCTGTGTTTCATTAACACTTTGAAGGTCCACAGATTACAGAAAGCCTCCAGATGTGCATCGGAAACTACTACTGGTCTTCCAGGAAACGATCAAAGCGTAGACTGTTTGAGACCTTACTCCCATGGAGGAAAGTGCGCATGGTGACTGTTTTATTCTATCCCGTTGCAATTTCTGTGTTTCATCAACACTCTGATAGTCCACAGATTACGGAATGGCACCAGATGAGCATCGGAAACGACTACTTGTCTTCCAGGAACGATCAAAGCGTAGACTGTTAGAGACATTACTCCCATGGAGGAAAGTGCGCATGGTGACTGTTGTATTCAATCCCGATGCAATTTCTGTCTTTCATCAACACTTTGAAGGTCCACAGATTACAGAATGCCTCCAGATGTTTATCGGACACTACTACTGGTCTTGCAGTGAACGATCAAAACGTTGACTGTTTGAACCATTGCACCCACGGAGGAAAGTGCGCATGTTGACTGTTGTATTCAATCCCGATGCAATTTCTGTGTTTCATCAACACTCTGATAGTCCACAGGTTAGAGAATTCCCCCCAGATGTGCATCGGAAACTACTACTGGTCTTCCAGGGAACGATCAAAGCGTAAATTGTTTGAGACATTTCTCCCATGGAGGAAAGTGCGCATGATGACTGTTGTATTCAATCCCGATGCAATTTCTGTGTTTCATCATCAATCTGATAGTATACAGATTACAGAATGACCCCAGATGTGCATCGGAAACTACTACTGGTATTCCAGGGAACGATCAAAGCGTAGACGGCTTGAGACAATAATCCCATGAAGGAAACTGCGCATGGAGAGTGTTGTATTCAACCCCGAGGCAATTTCTGTGTTTCATCAACACTTTGAAGGTCCACAGATTACGGAATGCCTCCAGATGTGCATCGGAAACTACTACTGGTCTTGCAGGTAACGATCGAAGCGTAGACTGTTTGAGACATTACTCCCATGGAGGAAAGTGCGCATGGTGACTGTTATATTCTATCCCGATGCAATTTCTGTGTTTCATCAACACTCTGATAGTCCACAGATTACAGAATGCCCCCAGATGTGCATCGGAAACTACTACTGGTCTTCCAGGGAACGATAAAAGCGTAGACTGTTTGAGACATTACTCCCATCGAGGAAAGTGCGCATGGTGACTGTTGTATTCAATCCCGGGGCAAATTCTGTATTTCATCAACACTTTGAAGATCAACAGATTACACTATACCTCCAGATGTGCATCGGAAACTACTACTGGTCCTCCAGGAAACGATCAAAGCGTAGACTGTTTGAGACATTACTCCCATCGAGGAAAGTGCGCATGGTGACTGTTGTATTCAATCCCGCGGTAAATTATGTATTTCATCAACACTTTGAAGGTCCACAGATTACAGAATGCCTCCAGATGTGCATCGGAATCTACTACTGGTCTGGCAGAGAACGATCGAAGCGTAGCCGGTTTGAGACATTACACCCAAGGAGGGAAGTGCGCATGGTAACTGTTGTATTCAATCCCGATGCAATTTCTGTGTTTCATCAACACTTTGAAGGTCCACAGATTACAGAAAGCCTCCAGATGTGCATCGGAAACTCTTACTGGTCTTCCAGGAAAGGATCAAAGCGTAGTCTGTTTGAGACATTACTCCCATGGAGGAAAGTGCGCATAGTGACTGTTCTATTCAATCCCGATGCAATTTCTGTGTTTCAACAACACTCTGATAGTCCACAGATTACAGAATGACACCAGAAGTGCATCGGAAACTACTACTGGTCTTCCAGGGAACGAGCAAAGGGTAGACTGTTTGAGACATTACTCCCATGGAGGAAAGTGGGCATGGTGACTGATTTATTCTATCCCGATGCAATTTCTGTGTTTCATCAACAATCTGATAGTTTACAGATTACAGAATGCCCCAAGATGTGCATCGGAAACTACTACTGGTCTTTTGGGGAACGATCAAAGCGTTAACTGTTTGAGACATTTCTCCCATGGAGGAAAGTGCGCGTGGTGACTGTTGTATTCAATCCCGATGCAATTTTTGTGTTTCCTCAACACTCTGATAGTCCACAAATTGCAGAATGCCCCCAGGGGTGCATCTGAAACTACTACTGCTCCTACAGGAATCGATCAAAGCTTAGACTGTTTGAGACATTACTCCCATGTAGGAATGTGCGCATGGTGACTGTTATATTCAATCCCAATGCAATTTCTGTGTTCCGTCAAAACTTTGAAGGTCCACAGATTACACAATGCCTCCAGATGTGCATCGGAAGCTACTACTGGTCTTCCAGGAAACGATCAAACCGTAGACTGTTTAAGACATTACTCCCATGGGGACAGTGCGCATGGTAACTGTTGTATTCAATCCCGATGCAATTTCTGTGTTTCATCAACACTTTGAAGGACCACAGATTACAGAAAGCGTCCAGATGTGCATCTTAAACTACTACAGGTCTTGCAGGGAACGATCAAAGCGTAGACTGTTTGAGACATTACTCCCATGGAGGAAAGTGCGCATGGTGACTTTTGTATTCAATCCCGATGCAATTTCTGTGTTCCAGCAACACTCTGATAGTCCACACATTACAGAATGCCCACAGATGTGCATCGGGAACTACTACTGGTCTTCCAGGGAACGATCAAAGCGTAGAATGTTTGAGACATTACTCCCATGGAGGAAGGTGCGCATGGTGACTGTTCTATTCAATGCCGATGCAATTTCTGTGTTTCAACAACACTCTGATAGTCCACAGATTACAGAATGCCTCCAGATGTGCATCGGAAACTACTACTGTCCTTGCAGGGAACATTCAAAACGTAGACTGTTTGAACCATTACACCCATGGAGGAAAGTGCGCATGTTGACTGTTGTATTCAATCCCGATGCAATTTCTGTGTTCATCAACACTCTGATAGTCCACACATTACAGAATGCCCCCAGATGTGCATCGGAAACTACTACTGGTCTTCCAGGGAACGATCAAAGCGTAGAATGTTTGAGACATTACTCCCATGGAGGAAAGTGCGCATGGTGACTGTTGTATTCAATCCCGATGGAATTTCTGTGTTTCATCAACACTTTGAAGGTCCACAGATTACAGAATGCCTCCAGATGTGCATCGGAAACTACTACTGATCTTGCAGGGAACGATCATAGCGTAGACTGTTTGAGACATTATTCCCATGGAGGAGAGTGCGCATGGTGACTGTTGTATTCAATCCCGATGCAATTTCTGTGTTTCATCAACACTCTGATAGTCCACAGCATACAGAATGCCTAAAGATGTGCATCGGAAACCACTACTGGACTTCCAGGGAACGATCAAAGCGTAGATTGTTTGAGACATTACTCCCATGGAGGACAGTGCGCATGGTGACTGTTGTATTCAATCCCGATGCAATTTCTGTGTTTCATCAACACTTTGAAGGTCCACAGATTACAGAAAGCCTCCAGATGTGCATCGGAAACTACTACTGGTATTCCAGGAAAGGATCAAAGCGTAGACTGTTTGAGACATTACTCCCATGGAGGAAAGTGCGCATGGTGACTGTTATAATCAATCCCGATGCAATTTCTGTGTTTCATCAAAACCTTGAAGGTCCACAGATTACAGAATGCCTCCAGATGCGCATCGGAAGCTACTACTGGTCTTCCAGGAAACGATCAAACCGTAGACTGTTTGAGACATTACTCCCATGGAAGAAATTGCGCATGGTGACTGTTGTATTCAATCCCGCGGCAAATTCTGTGTTTCATCAACACTTTGAAGGTCCGCAGATTACAGAATGCCTCCAGATGTGCATCGAAAACTACTACTGGTCCTCCAGGAAACGATCAAAGCGTAGTCTGTTTGAGACATTACTCCCATGGAGCAAAGTGCGCGTGGTGACTGTTCTATTCAATCCATATGCCATTTCTGTGTTTCAACAACACTCTGATTGTCCACAGATTACAGAATGACACCAGATGTGCATCGGAAACTACTACTGGTCTTCCAGGGAACGATCCTAGCGTAGACTGTTTGAGACATTACTCCCATGGAGGAAAGTGCGCATGGTAACTGTTGTATTCAATCCCGATGCAATTTCTGTGTTTCATCAACACTTTGAAGGTCCACAGATTACAGAAAGCCTCCAGATGTGCATCGGAAACTCTTACTGGTCTTCCAGGAAAGGATCAAAGCGTAGTCTGTTTGAGACATTACTCCCATGGAGGAAAGTGCGCATAGTGACTGTTCTATTCAATCCCGATGCAATTTCTGTGTTTCAACAACACTCTGATAGTCCACAGATTACAGAATGACACCAGAAGTGCATCGGAAACTACTACTGGTCTTCCAGGGAACGAGCAAAGGGTAGACTGTTTGAGACATTACTCCCATGGAGGAAAGTGGGCATGGTGACTGATTTATTCTATCCCGATGCAATTTCTGTGTTTCATCAACAATCTGATAGTTTACAGATTACAGAATGCCCCAAGATGTGCATCGGAAACTACTACTGGTCTTTTGGGGAACGATCAAAGCGTAAACTGTTTGAGACATTTCTCCCATGGAGGAAAGTGCGCGTGGTGACTGTTGTATTCAATCCCGATGCAATTTTTGTGTTTCATCAACACTCTGATAGTCCACAAATTGCAGAATGCCCCCAGGGGTGCATCTGAAACTACTACTGCTCCTACAGGAATCGATCAAAGCTTAGACTGTTTGAGACATTACTCCCATGTAGGAATGTGCGCATGGTGACTGTTATATTCAATCCCAATGCAATTTCTGTGTTCCGTCAAAACTTTGAAGGTCCACAGATTACACAATGCCTCCAGATGTGCATCGGAAGCTACTACTGGTCTTCCAGGAAACGATCAAACCGTAGACTGTTTGAGACATTACTCCCATGGGGACAGTGCGCATGGTAACTGTTGTATTCAATCCCGATGCAATTTCTGTGTTTCATCAACACTTTGAAGGACCACAGATTACAGAAAGCCTCCAGATGTGCATCTTAAACTACTACAGGTCTTGCAGGGAACGATCAAAGCGTAGACTGTTTGAGACATTACTCCCATGGAGGAAAGTGCGCATGGTGACTGTTGTATTCAATCCCGATGCAATTTCTGTGTTTCATCAACACTCTGATAGTCCACACATTACAGAATGCCCACAGATGTGCATCGGAAACTACTACTGGTCTTCCAGGGAACGATCAAAGCGTAGAATGTTTGAGACATTACTCCCATGGAGGAAGGTGCGCATGGTGACTGTTCTATTCAATGCCGATGCAGTTTCTGTGTTTCAACAACACTCTGATAGTCCACAGATTACAGAATGCCTCCAGATGTGCATCGGAAACTACTACTGTCCTTGCAGGGAACATTCAAAACGTAGACTGTTTGAACCATTACACCCATGGAGGAAAGTGCGCATGTTGACTGTTGTATTCAATCCCGATGCAATTTCTGTGTTCATCAACACTCTGATAGTCCACACATTACAGAATGCCCCCAGATGTGCATCGGAAACTACTACTGGTCTTCCAGGGAACGATCAAAGCGTAGAATGTTTGAGACATTACTCCCATGGAGGAAAGTGCGCATGGTGACTGTTGTATTCAATCCCGATGGAATTTCTGTGTTTCATCAACACTTTGAAGGTCCACAGATTACAGAATGCCTCCAGATGTGCATCGGAAACTACTACTGGTCTTGCAGGGAACGATCAAAGCGTAGACTGTTTGAGACATTATTCCCATGGAGGAGAGTGCGCATGGTGACTGTTGTATTCAATCCCGATGCAATTTCTGTGTTTCATCAACACTCTGATAGTCCACAGCATACAGAATGCCTAAAGATGTGCATCGGAAACCACTACTGGACTTCCAGGGAACGATCAAAGCGTAGATTGTTTGAGACATTACTCCCATGGAGGACAGTGCGCATGGTGACTGTTGTATTCAATCCCGATGCAATTTCTGTGTTTCATCAACACTTTGAAGGTCCACAGATTACAGAAAGCCTCCAGATGTGCATCGGAAACTACTACTGGTATTCCAGGAAAGGATCAAAGCGTAGACTGTTTGAGACATTACTCCCATGGAGGAAAGTGCGCATGGTGACTGTTATAATCAATCCCGATGCAATTTCTGTGTTTCATCAAAACCTTGAAGGTCCACAGATTACAGAATGCCTCCAGATGTGCATCGGAATCTACTACTGGTCTGGCAGAGAACGATCGAAGCGTAAACTGTTTGAGACATTTCTCCCATAGAGGAAAGTGCGCATGGTGACTGTTGTATTCAATCCCGATGCAATTTCTGTGTTTCATCAACACTTTGAAGGTCCGCAGATTACAGAATGCCTCCAGATGTGCATCGAAAACTATTACTGGTCCTCCAGGAAACGATCAAAACGTAGTCTGTTTGAGACATTACTCCCATGGAGCAAAGTGCGTGTGGTGACTGTTCTATTCAATCCATATGCCATTTCTGTGTTTCAACAACACTCTGATTGTCCACAGATTACAGAATGACACCAGATGTGCATCGGAAACTACTACTGGTCTTCCAGGGAACGATCCTAGCGTAGACTGTTTGAGACATTACTCCCATGGAGGAAAGTGCGCATGGTGACTGTTGTATTCAATCCCGATGCAATTTCTGTGTTTCATCAACACTCTGATAGTCCACACATTACAGAATGCCCCCAGATGTGCATCGGAAACTACTACTGGTCTTCCAGGGAACGATCAAAGCGTAGAATGTTTGAGACATTACTCGCATGGAGGAAAGTGCGCATGGTGACTGTTGTATTCAATTTCTGTGTTTCATCAACACTTTGAAGGTCCACAGATTACAGAATGACTCCAGAAGAGCATCGGAAACTACTACTGGTCTTGCAAGGAACGATCAAAGCGTAGACTGTTAGAGACATTACTCCCATGGATTAAAGTGCGCATGGTGACTGTTGTATTCAATCCCGATGCAATGTCTGTGTTTCATCAACACTCTGATAGTCCACAGATTACAGAATGCCTAAAGATGTGCATCGGAAACCACTACTGGTCTTCCATTGATCGATCAAAGCGTAGATTGTTTGAGACATTACTCCCATGGAGGACAGTGCGCATGGTGACTGTTGTATTCACTCCAGAGGCAATTTCCGTTTTTCATCAACACTTCGAAGGTCCACAGATTTTAGAATGCCTCCAGATGTGCATCGGAAACTACTACTGGTCTTGCAGGAAACGGTCAAAACGTAGACTGTTTGAATCATTACACCCATGGAGGAAAGTGCGCATGTTGACTGTTGTATTCAATCCCGATGCAATTTCTCTGTTCCATCAACACTTTGAAGGTCCACAGATTACAGAATGCCTCCAAATGTGCATCTGAAACTACTACTAGTCCTACAGGAATCGATCAAAGCGTAGACTGTTTGAGACATTACTCCCACGGAGGAAAGAGCGCATGGTGACTGTTTTATTCTATCCCGATGCAATATCTGTGTTTCATCAACACTCTGATAGTCCACACATTACAGAATGCCCCCAGATGTGCATCGGAAACTACTACTGGTCTTCCAGGGAACGATCAAAGCGTAGACTGCTTGAGACATTACTCCCATGGAGGAAAAAGCGCATGGTGAGTGTTGTATTCAATCCTGATGCTATATCTGTGTTTCATTAACACTTTGAAGGTCCACAGATTACAGAATGCATCCAGATGTGCATCTGAAACTACTGCTGGTCCTCCAGGAAACGATCAAAGCGTAGATTGTTTGAGACATTACTCCCATGGAGGACAGTGCGCATGGTGACTGTTGTATTCACTCCAGAGACAATTTCCGTTTTTCATCAACACTTCGAAGGTCCACAGATTTTAGAATGCCTCCAGATGTGCATCGGAAACTACTACTGGTCTTGCAGGAAACGGTCAAAACGTAGACTGTTTGAATCATTACACCCATGGAGGAAAGTGCGCATGTTGACTGTTGTATTCAATCCCGATGAAATTTCTGTGTTCCATCAACACTTTGAAGGTCCACAGATTACAGAATGCCTCCAGATGTGCATCGGAACTACTACTGGTCTTCCAGGAAAGGATCAAAGCGTAGACTGTTTGAGACATTACTCCCATGGAAGAAAGTGCGCATGGTGACTGTAGTATTCAATCCCGCGGCAAATTCTATGTTTCATCAACACTTTGAAGGTCCACAGATTTTAGAATGCCTCCAGATGTTCATCGGAAACTACTACTGGGCTTGCAGGGAACGGTCAAAGGGTAGACTGTTTGAGACATTACTCCCATGGAGGAAAGTGCGCATGGTGACTGTTCTATTCAATCCCGATGCAATTTATATGTTTCATCAACACTCTGATAGTCCACACATTACAGAATGCCCCCAGATGTGCATGGGAAACTACTACTGGTCTTCCAGGGAACGATCGAAGCGCAGACTGTCTGAGACATTACTCCCATGGAGGAAAGTGCGCATGGTGACTGTTGTATTCAATCCCGATGGAATTTCTGTGTTTCATCAACACTTTGAAGGTCCACAGATTACAGAATGCCTCCAGAAGAGCATCGGAAACTACTACTGGTCTTGCAAGGAACGATCAAAGCGTAGACTGTTAGAGACATTACTCCCATGGATTAAAATGCGCATGGTGACTGTTGTATTCAATCCCGACGCAATTTCTGTGTTTCATCAACACTCTGATAGTCCACAGATTACAGAATGCCTAAAGATGTGCATCGGAAACCACTACTGGTCTTCCATTGATCGATCAAAGCGTAGATTGTTTGAGACATTACTCCCATGGAGGACAGTTCGCATGGTGACTGTTGTATTCACTCCAGAGGCAATTTCCGTTTTTCATCAACACTTCGAAGGTCCACAGATTTTAGAATGCCTCCAGATGTGCATCGGAAACTACTACTGGTCTTGCAGGAAACGGTCAAAACGTAGACTGTTTGAATCATTACACCCATGGAGGGAAGTGCGCATGTTGACTGTTGTATTCAATCCCGATGCAATTTCTGTGTTCCATCAACACTTTGAAGGTCCACAGATTACAGAATGCCTCCAGATGTGCATCGGAATCTACTACTGGTCTGGCAGAGAACGATCGAAGCGTAAACTGTTTGAGACATTTCTCCCATAGAGGAAAGTGCGCATGGTGACTGTTGTATTCAATCCCGATGCAATTTCTGTGTTTCATCAACACTTTGACGGTCCGCAGATTACAGAATGCCTCCAGATGTGCATCGAAAACTATTACTGGTCCTCCAGGAAACGATCAAAACGTAGTCTGTTTGAGACATTACTCCCATGGAGCAAAGTGCGCGTGGTGACTGTTCTATTCAATCCATATGCCATTTCTGTGTTTCAACAACACTCTGATTGTCCACAGATTACAGAATGACACCAGATGTGCATCGGAAACTACTACTGGTCTTCCAGGGAACGATCCTAGCGTAGACTGTTTGAGACATTACTCCCATGGAGGAAAGTGCGCATGGTGACTGTTGTCTTCAATCCCGATGCAATTTCTGTGTTTCATCAACACTCTGATAGTCCACACATTACAGAATGCCCCCAGATGTGCATCGGAAACTACTACTGGTCTTCCAGGGAACGATCAAAGCGTAGACTGTTTGAGACATTACTCCCATGGAGGAAAGTGCGCATGGTGACTGTTGTATTCAATTTCTGTGTTTCATCAACACTTTGAAGGTCCACAGATTACAGAATGCCTCCAGAAGAGCATCGGAAATTACTACTGGTCTTGCAAGGAACGATCAAAGCGTAGACTGTTAGAGACATTACTCCCATGGATTAAAGTGCGCATGGTGACTGTTGTATTCAATCCCGATGCAATTTCTGTGTTTCATCAACACTCTGATAGTCCACAGATTACAGAATGCCTAAAGATGTGCATCGGAAACCACTACTGGTCTTCCATTGATCGATCAAAGCGTAGATTGTTTGAGACATTACTCCCATGGAGGACAGTGCGCATGGTGACTGTTGTATTCACTCCAGAGGCAATTTCCGTTTTTCATCAACACTTCGAAGGTCCACAGATTTTAGAATGCCTCCAGATGTGCATCGGAAACTACTACTGGTCTTGCAGGAAACGGTCAAAACGTAGACTGTTTGAATCATTACACCCATGGAGGAAAGTGCGCATGTTGACTGTTGTATTCAATCCTGATGCAATTTCTGTGTTCCATCAACACTTTGAAGGTCCACAGATTACAGAATGCCTCCAGATGTGCATCGGAACTACTACTGGTCTTCCAGGAAAGGATCAAAGCGTAGACTGTTTGAGACATTACTCCCATGGAAGAAAGTGCGCATGGTGACTGTAGTATTCAATCCCGCGGCAAATTCTATGTTTCATCAACAATTTAAAGGTCCACAGATTACAGAATGCCTCCAAATGTGCATCTGAAACTACTACTAGTCCTACAGGAATCGATCAAAGCGTAGACTGTTTGAGACATTACTCCCACGGAGGAAAGAGCGCATGGTGACTGTTTTATTCTATCCCGATGCAATATCTGTGGTTCATCAACACTCTGATAGTCCACACATTACAGAATGCCCCTAGATGTGCATCGGAAACTACTACTGGTCTTCCAGGGAACGATCAAAGCGTAGACTGCTTGAGACATTACTCCCATGGAGGAAAAAGCGCATGGTGAGTGTTGTATTCAATCCTGATGCTATATCTGTGTTTCATTAACACTTTGAAGGTCCACAGATTACAGAATGCATCCAGATGTGCATCTGGAACTACTGCTGGTCCTCCAGGAAACGATCAAAGCGTAGATTGTTTGAGACATTACTCCCATGGAGGACAGTGCGCATGGTGACTGTTGTATTCACTCCAGAGGGAATTTCCGTTTTTCATCAACACTTCGAAGGTCCACAGATTTTAGAATGCCTCCAGATGTGCATCGGAAACTACTACTGGTCTTGCAGGAAACGGTCAAAACGTAGACTGTTTGAATCATTACACCCATGGAGGAAAGTGCGCATGTTGACTGTTGTATTCAATCCCGATGCAATTTCTGTGTTCCATCAACACTTTGAAGGTCCACAGATTACAGAATGCCTCCAGATGTGCATCGGAACTACTACTGGTCTTCCAGGAAAGGATCAAAGCGTAGACTGTTTGAGACATTACTCCCATGGAAGAAAGTGCGCATGGTGACTGTAGTATTCAATCCCGCGGCAAATTCTATGTTTCATCAACACTTTGAAGGTCCACAGATTTTAGAATGCCTCCAGATGTTCATCGGAAACTACTACTGGTCTTGCAGGGAACGGTCAAAGGGTAGACTGTTTGAGACATTACTCCCATGGAGGAAAGTGCGCATGGTGACTGTTCTATTCAATCCCGATGCAATTTATATGTTTCATCAACACTCTGATAGTCCACACATTACAGAATGCCCCCAGATGTGCATGGGAAACTACTACTGGTCTTCCAGGGAACGATCGAAGCGCAGACTGTCTGAGACATTACTCCCATGGAGGAAAGTGCGCATGGTGACTGTTGTATTCAATCCCGATGCAATTTCTGTGTTTCATCAACACTCTGATAGTCCACAGATTACAGAATGCCTAAAGATGTGCATCGGAAACCACTACTGGTCTTCCAGGGAACGATCAAAGCGTAGACTGTTTCAGGCTTTACACCCATGGAGGAAAGTGAGCATGTTGACTGTTGTATTCGATCCCGATGCAATTTCTGTGTTTCATCAACACTCTGATAGTCCACACATTACAGAATGCCCCCAGACGTGCAACGGAAACTGCTACTGGTCTTCCAGGAAACGATCAAAGCGTAGACTGTTTGAGACATTACTCCCATGGAGGTAAATGCGCATGGTGACTGTTGTATTCAATCCCGATGCAATTTCTGTGTTTCAACAACACTCTGATAGTCCACACATTACAGAATGACACCAGGTGTGCATCGGAAACTACTACTGGTCTTCCAGGGACGGATCAAACCGTAGACTGTTTGAGACATTACTCCCATTTAGGAAAGTGCGCCTGGTGACTGTTGTTTTCACTCCCGAGGCAATTTCCGTGTTTCATCAGCACTTTGAAGGTCCGCAGATTACAGAATGCCTCCAGATGTGCATCGAAAACTATTACTGGTCCTCCAGGAAACGATCAAAACGTAGTCTGTTTGAGACATTACTCCCATGGAGCAAAGTGCGCGTGGTGCCTGTTCTATTCAATCCATATGCCATTTCTGTGTTTCAACAACACTCTGATTGTCCACAGATTACAGAATGACACCAGATGTGCATCGGAAACTACTACTGGTCTTCCAGGGAACGATCCTAGCGTAGACTGTTTGAGACATTACTCCCATGGAGGAAAGTGCGCATGGTGACTGTTGTATTCAATCCCGATGCAATTTCTGTGTTTCATCAACACTCTGATAGTCCACACATTACAGAATGCCCCAAGATGTGCATCGGAAACTACTACTGGTCTTCCAGGGAACGATCAAAGCGTAGAATGTTTGAGACATTACTCCCATGGACGAAAGTGCGCATGGTGACTGTTGTATTCAATTTCTGTGTTTCATCAACACTTTGAAGGTCCACAGATTACAGAATGCCTCCAGAAGAGCATCGGAAATTACTACTGGTCTTGCAAGGAACGATCAAACCGTAGACTGTTAGAGACATTACTCCCATGGATTAAAGTGCGCATGGTGACTGTTGTATTCAATCCCGATGCAATTTCTGTGTTTCACCAACACTCAGATAGTCCACAGATTACAGAATGCCTAAAGATGTGCATCGGAAACCACTACTGGTCTTCCATTGATCGATCAAAGCGTAGATTGTTTGAGACATTACTCCCATGGAGGACAGTGCGCATGGTGACTGTTGTATTCACTCCAGAGGCAATTTCCGTTTTTCATCAACACTTCGAAGGTCCACAGATTTTAGAATGCCTCCAGATGTGCATCGGAAACTACTACTGGTCTTGCAGGAAACGGTCAAAACGTAGACTGTTTGAATCATTACACCCATGGAGGAAAGTGCGCATGTTGACTGTTGTATTCAATCCCGATGCAATTTCTGTGTTCCATCAACACTTTGAAGGTCCACAGATTACAGAATGCCTCCAGATGTGCATCGGAACTACTACTGGTCTTCCAGGAAAGGATCAAAGCGTAGACTGTTTGAGACATTACTCCCATGGAAGAAAGTGCGCATGGTGACTGTAGTATTCAATCCCGCGGCAAATTCTATGTTTCATCAACAATTTAAAGGTCCACAGATTACAGAATGCCTCCAAATGTGCATCTGAAACTACTACTAGTCCTACAGGAATCGATCAAAGCGTAGACTGTTTGAGACATTACTCCCACGGAGGAAAGTGCGCATGGTGACTGTTTTATTCTATCCCGATGCAATATCTGTGGTTCATCAACACTCTGATAGTCCACACATTACAGAATGCCCCCAGATGTGCATCGGAAACTACTACTGGTCTTCCAGGGAACGATCAAAGCGTAGACTGCTTGAGACATTACTCCCATGGAGGAAAAAGCGCATGGTGAGTGTTGTATTCAATCCTGATGCTATATCTGTGTTTCATTAACACTTTGAAGGTCCACAGATTACAGAATGCATCCAGATGTGCATCTGGAACTACTGCTGGTCCTCCAGGAAACGATCAAAGCGTAGATTGTTTGAGACATTACTCCCATGGAGGACAGTGCGCATGGTGACTGTTGTATTCACTCCAGAGGCAATTTCCGTTTTTCATCAACACTTCGAAGGTCCACAGATTTTAGAATGCCTCCAGATGTGCATCGGAAACTACTACTGGTCTTGCAGGAAACGGTCAAAACGTAGACTGTTTGAATCATTACACCCATGGAGGAAAGTGCGCATGTTGACTGTTGTATTCAATCCCGATGCAATTTCTGTGTTCCATCAACACTTTGAAGGTCCACAGATTACAGAATGCCTCCAGATGTGCATCGGAACTACTACTGGTCTTCCAGGAAAGGATCAAAGCGTAGACTGTTTGAGACATTACTCCCATAGAAGAAAGTGCGCATGGTGACTGTAGTATTCAATCCCGCGGCAAATTCTATGTTTCATCAACACTTTGAAGGTCCACAGATTTTAGAATGCCTCCAGATGTTCATCGGAAACTACTACTGGTCTTGCAGGGAACGGTCAAAGGGTAGACTGTTTGAGACATTACTCCCATGGAGGAAAGTGCGCATGGTGACTGTTCTATTCAATCCCGATGCAATTTATATGTTTCATCAACACTCTGATAGTCCACACATTACAGAATGCCCCCAGACGTGCAACGGAAACTGCTACTGGTCTTCCAGGAAACGATCAAAGCGTAGACTGTTTGAGACATTACTCCCATGGAGGTAAGTGCGCATGGTGACTGTTGTATTCAATCCCGATGCAATTTCTGTGTTTCAACAACACTCTGATAGTCCACACATTACAGAATGACACCAGGTGTGCATCGGAAACTACTACTGGTCTTCCAGGGACGGATCAAACCGTAGACTGTTTGAGACATTACTCCCATTTAGGAAAGTGCGCCTGGTGACTGTTGTATTCAATCCCGATGCAATTTCTGTGTTTCATCAACACTCTGATGGTCCACACATTACAGAATGTCCCCAGATGTGCATCGGAAACTACTACTGGTCATCCAGGGAACGATCAAAGCGTAGACTGTTTGAGACATTTCTCCCATTGAGTAAAGTGCGCATGGTGACTGTTGTATTCAATCCCGATGCAATTTCTGTGTATCATCAACACTTTGAAAGTCCACAGATTACAGAATGCCT
This sequence comes from Schistocerca gregaria, assembly GCF_023897955.1. Classification (NCBI taxonomy): domain Eukaryota; kingdom Metazoa; phylum Arthropoda; class Insecta; order Orthoptera; family Acrididae; genus Schistocerca; species Schistocerca gregaria. The sequence continues at coordinate 23,272,537 of NC_064924.1, read as the reverse complement.
CCAGATGTGCATCGGAAACTACTACTGGTCCTCTAGGAAACGATCAAAGTGTAGACTGTTTGAGACATTACTCCCATGAAGGAAAGTGCGCATGGTGACTGTTGTATTCAATCCCGATGCAAATTCTGTGTTTCATCAACACTTTGAAAGTCCACAGATTACAGAATGCCTCCATATGTGCATCGGAAACTACTAGTGGTCTTGCAGGGAGCAATCAAAGCGTAGACTGTTAGAGACATTACTCCCATGGAGGAAATTGCGCGTGGTGACTGTTGTATTCAATCGCGATGCCATTTCTGTGTTTCATCAACACTCTGACAGTCCACAGATTACAGAATGCCTAAAGATGTGCATCGGAAACCGCTACTGGTCTTCCAGGGACGATAAAAGCGTAGATTGTTTGAGACATTACTCCCATGGAGGATAGTGCGCATGGTGACTGTTGTTTTCACTCCCGAGGCAATTTCCGTGTTTCATCAGCACTTTGAAGGTCCACAGATTTTAGAATGGCTCCAGATGTGCATCGGAATCTACTACAGGTCTTCCAGGGGACTATGAAATCGTAGAATGTTTGAGACATTTCTCCCATGGAGCAAAGTGCGCATGGTGACTGTTGTAGTCAATCCCGATGCAATTTCTGTGTTTCATCAACACATTGAAGGTCCACAGATTACAGAATGCCTCCAGATGTGCATCGCAAACTACAACTGGTCTTGCAGGGAACGATCAAAGCGTAGTCTATTTGAGACATTACTCCCATGGAGGAAAGTGCGCATGGTGTCTGTTGTATTCAATCCCGATGCAATTTCTGTGTTTCATCAACACTCTGATAGTCCACAGATTACAGAATGTCACCAGATGTGCATCCGAAACTACTACTGGTCTTCCAGGGAACGATCAAAGCTTAGACTGTTTGTGACAATATTCCGATCGAGGAAAGTCCGCATGGTGACTGTTGTATACAATCCCGATGCAATTTCTGTGTTTCATCAACACTTTGAAGAACCATAGGTTACAGAATGCCTTCAGATGTGCATCGCTAACTACTACTGGTCTTCCAGGGAACGATCAAAGCGTAGTCTATTTCAGTCAGTACTCCCATGGAGGAAAGTGCGCATGGTGTCTGTTCTATTCAATCCCGATGCAATTTCTGTGTTTCATCAACACTCTGACAGTCCACACTTTACAGAATGGCCCCAGATGTGCATCGGAAACTACTACTTGTCTTCCAGGGAACGATCAAAGCGTAGAATGTTTGAGACATTACTCCCATGGAGGAAAGTGCGCATGGTGACTGTTGTATTCAATCCCGATGGAATTTCTGTGTTTCATCAACACTTTGAAGGTCCACAGATTACAGAATGCCTCCAGAAGAGCATCGGAAACTACTACTGGTCTTGCAGGGAACGATCAAAGCGTCGACTGTTAGAGACATTACTCCCATGGATTAAAGTGCGCATGGTGACTGATGTATTCAATCCCGATGCAATTTCTGTGTTTCATCAACACTCTGATAGTCCACAGATTACAGAATGCCTAAAGATGTGCATCGGAAACCACTACTGGTCTTCCATTGATCGATCAAAGCGTAGATTGTTTGAGACATTACTCCCATGGAGGACAGTGCGCATGGTGACTGTTGTATTCACTCCAGAGGCAATTTCCGTTTTTCATCAACACTTCGAAGGTCCACAGATTTTAGAATGCCTCCAGATGTGCATCGGAAACTACTACTGGTCTTGCAGGAAACGGTCAAAACGTAGACTGTTTGAATCATTACACCCATGGAGGAAAGTGCGCATGTTGACTGTTGTATTCAATCCCGATGCAATTTCTGTGTTCCATCAACACTTTGAAGGTCCACAGATTACAGAATGCCTCCAGATGTGCATCGGAACTACTACTGGTCTTCCAGGAAAGGATCAAAGCGTAGACTGTTTGAGACATTACTCCCATGGAAGAAAGTGCGCATGGTGACTGTAGTATTCAATCCCGCGGCAAATTCTATGTTTCATCAACAATTTAAAGGTCCACAGATTACAGAATGCCTCCAGATGTGCATCTGAAACTACTGCTAGTCCTACAGGAATCGATCAAAGCGTAGACTGTTTGCGACATTACTCCCACGGAGGAAAGTGCGCATGGTGACTGTTTTATTCTATCCCGATGCAATATCTGTGTTTCATCAACACTCTGATAGTCCACACATTACAGAATGCCCCCAGATGTGCATCGGAAACTACTACTGGTCCTACAGGGATCGATCAAAGCGTAGACTGTTTGAGACATTACTCCCATGGAGGAAAGTGCGCATGGTGACTGTTGTATTCAATTCCGATGCAATTTCTGTGTTTCATCAACACTTTGAAGGTCCACAGATTACAGAATGCCTCGAGATGTGCATCGGAAACTACTACTGGTCTTGCAAGGAACGATCAAAGCGTAGACTGTTAGAGACATTACTCCCATGGAGGAAAGTGCTCATGGTGACTGTTGTATTCAATCCCGATGCAATTTCTGTGTTTCATCAATCTACTACTGGTCAGGCAGAGAACGATCGAAGCGTAAACTGTTTGAGACATTTCTCCCATGGAGGAAAGTGCGCATGGTGAATGTTGTTTTCAATCCCGATGCAATTTCTGTGTTTCATCAACACTTTGAAGGTCCGCAGATTACAGAATGCCTCCAGATGTGCATCGAAAACTACTACTGGTCCTCCAGGAAACGATCAAAGCGTAGTCTGTTTGAGACATTACTCCCATGGAGCAAAGTGCGCGTGGTGACTGTTCTATTCAATCCATATGCCATTTCTGTGTTTCAACAACACTCTGATTGTCCACAGATTACAGAATGACACCAGATGTGCATCAGAAACTACTACTGGTCTTCCAGGGAACGATCCTAGCGTAGACTGTTTGAGACATTTCTCCCATGGAGGAAAGTGCGCATGGTGACTGTTGTATTCAATCCCGATGCAATTTCTGTGTTTCATCAACACTCTGATAGTCCACACATTACAGAATGCCCCCAGATGTGCATCGGAAACTACTACTGGTCTTCCAGGGAACGATCAAAGCGTAGAATGTTTGGGACATTACTCCCATGGATTAAAGTGCGCATGGTGACTGTTGTATTCAATCCCGATGCAATTTCTGTGTTTCATCAACACTCTGATAGTCCACAGATTACAGAAAGCCTAAAGATGTGCATCGGAAACCACTACTGGTCTTCCATTGATCGATCAAAGCGTAGATTGTTTGAGACATTACTCCCATGGAGGACAGTGCGCATGGTGACTGTTGTATTCACTCCAGAGGCAATTTCCGTTTTTCATCAACACTTCGAAGGTCCACAGATTTTAGAATGCCTCCAGATGTGCATCGGAAACTACTACTGGTCTTGCAGGAAACGGTCAAATCGTAGACTGTTTGAATCATTACACCCATGGAGGAAAGTGCGCATGTTGACTGTTGTATACAATCCCGATGCAATTTCTGTGTTCCATCAACACTTTGAAGGTCCACAGATTACAGAATGCCTCCAGATGTGCATCGGAACTACTACTGGTCTTCCAGGAAAGGATCAAAGCGTAGACTGTTTGAGACATTACTCCCATGGAAGAAAGTGCGCATGGTGACTGTAGTATTCAATCCCGCTGCAAATTCTATGTTTCATCAACAATTTAAAGGTCCACAGATTACAGAATGCCTCCAAATGTGCATCTGAAACTACTACTAGTCCTACAGGAATCGATCAAAGCGTAGACTGTTTGAGACATTACTCCCACGGAGGAAAGTGCGCATGGTGACTGTTTTATTCTATCCCGATGCAATATCTGTGTTTCATCAACACTCTGATAGTCCACACATTACAGAATGCCCCCAGATGTGCATCGGAAACTACTACTGGTCTTCCAGGGAACGATCAAAGCGTAGACTGCTTGAGACATTACTCCCATGGAGGAAAAAGCGCATGGTGAGTGTTGTATTCAATCCTGATGCTATATCTGTGTTTCATCAACACTTTGAAGGTCCACAGATTACAGAATGCACCCAGATGAGCATCTGAAACTACTACTGGTCCTGCAGGAAACGATCAAAGCGTAGACTGTTTAAGACATTAGTCCCATGGAGGAAAGTGTACATGGTGACTGTTGTATTTAATCCCGCGTCAAATTCTGTTTCATCAACACTTTGAAGGTCCACAGATTACAGAATGCCTCCAGATGTGCATCGGAAACTACTACTGGTCTTGCAGGAAACGATCAAAGCGTAGACTGTTAGAGACAGTACTCCCATGGAGGAAAGTGCGCATGGTGACTATTGTATTCAATCCCGATGCAATTTCTGTGTTTCATCAACACTCTGATAGTCCACAGATTACAGAATGCCTAAAGATGTGCATCGGAAATAACTAATGGTCTTCCAGGAAACGATCAAAGCGTAGACTGTTTGAGACATTTCTCAGATGGTGGACAGTGTGCATGGTGACTGTTGTATTCACTCCCGAGGCAATTTCCGTGTTTCGTCAACACTTTTAAGGTCCACAGATTTTAGAATGCCTCCAGATGTTCATCGGAAACTACTACTGGTCTTGCAGGGAACGGTCAAAGGGTAGACTGTTTGAGACATTACTCCCATGGAGGAAAGTGCGCATGGTGACTGTTCTATTCAATCCCGATGCAATTTATGTGTTTCAACAACACTCTGATAGTCCACAGATTACAGAATGACACCAGATGGGCATCGGAAACTACTACTTGTCTTCCAGGGAACGATCAATGCGTAGACTGTTTGAGACATTACTCCCATGGAGGAAAGTGCGCATGGTGACTGTTGTATTCAATTCCGATGCAATTTCTGTGTTTCATCAACACTTTGAAGGTCCACAGATTACAGAATGCCTCGAGATGTGCATCGGAAACTACTACTGGTCTTGCAAGGAACGTTCAAAGCGTAGACTGTTAGAGACATTACTCCCATGGAGGAAAGTGCTCATGGTGACTGTTGTATTCAATCCCGATGCAATTTCTGTGTTTCATCAACACTCTGATAGTCCACACATTACAGAATGCACCCAGATGTGCATGGGAAACTACTACTGGTCTTCCAGGGAACGATCGAAGCGTAGACTGTCTGAGACATTACTCCCATGGAGGAAAGTGCGCATGGTGACTTTTGTATTCAATCCCGATGCAATTTCTGTGTTTCATCAACACTCTGATAGTCCACAGATTACAGAATGCCTAAAGATGTGCATCGGAAACCACTACTGGTCTTCCAGGGAATGATCAAAGCGTAGATTTTTTGAGACATTACTCCCATGGAGGACAGTGCGCATGGTGACTGTTGTATTCACTCCCGAGGCAATTTCCGTGTTTCATCAACACTTTGAAGGTCCAAAGATTACAGAATGCCTCCAGATGTGCAACGGAAACCTATACTGGTCTTTCAGGGAACGATCAAATCGTAGACTGTTTCAGGCATTACACCCATGCAGGAAACTGCGCATGTTGACTGTTGTATTCGATCCCGATGCAATTTCTGTGTTTCATCAACACTCTGATAGTCCACACATTACAGAATGTCCCCAGATGTGCATCGGAAACTACTACTGGTCATCCAGGGAACGATCAAAGCGTAGACTGTTTGAGACATTTCTCCCATTGAGTAAAGTGCGCATGGTGACTGTTGCATTCAATCCCGATTAAAAATTTCTGTGATTCAACAACACTTTGAAGGTCCACAGATTACAGAATGCCTCCAGATGTGCATCGGAAACTACTACTGGTCCTCTAGGAAACGATCAAAGTGTAGACTGTTTGAGACATTACTCCCATGAAGGAAAGTGCGCATGGTGACTGTTGTATTCAATACCGATGCAAATTCTGTGTTTCATCAACACTTTGAAAGTCCACAGATTACAGAATGCCTCCAGATGTGCATCGGAAACTACTAGTGGTCTTGCAGGGAGCAATCAAAGCGTAGACTGTTAGAGACATTACTCCCATGGAGGAAATTGCGCGTGGTGACTGTTGTATTCAATCGCGATGCCATTTCTGTGTTTCATCAACACTCTGACAGTCCACAGATTACAGAATGCCTAAAGATGTGCATCGGAAACCGCTACTGGTCTTCCAGGGACGATAAAAGCGTAGATTGTTTGAGACATTACTCCCATGGAGGATAGTGCGCATGGTGACTGTTGTTTTCACTCCCGAGGCAATTTCCGTGTTTCATCAGCACTTTGAAGGTCCACAGATTTTAGAATGGCTGCAGATGTGCATCGGAATCTACTACAGGTCTTAAAGGGGACTATGAAATCGTAGAATGTTTGAGACATTTCTCCCATGGAGCAAAGTGCGCATGGTGACTGTTGTAGTCAATCCCGATGCAATTTCTGTGTTTCATCAACACTCTGATAGTCCACACATTACAGAATGCACCCAGATGTGCATGGGAAACTACTACTGGTCTTCCAGGGAACGATCGAAGCGTAGACTGTCTGAGACATTACTCCCATGGAGGAAAGTGCGCATGGTGACTTTTGTATTCAATCCCGATGCAATTTCTGTGTTTCATCAACACTCTGATAGTCCACAGATTACAGAATGCCTAAAGATGTGCATCGGAAACCACTACTGGTCTTCCAGGGAATGATCAAAGCGTAGATTTTTTGAGACATTACTCCCATGGAGGACAGTGCGCATGGTGACTGTTGTATTCACTCCCGAGGCAATTTCCGTGTTTCATCAACACTTTGAAGGTCCAAAGATTACAGAATGCCCCCAGATGTGCAACGGAAACCTATACTGGTCTTTCAGGGAACGATCAAATCGTAGACTGTTTCAGGCATTACACCCATGCAGGAAACTGCGCATGTTGACTGTTGTATTCGATCCCGATGCAATTTCTGTGTTTCATCAACACTCTGACAGTCCACACTTTACAGAATGGCCCCAGATGTGCATCGGAAACTACTACTTGTCTTCCAGGGAACGATTAAAGCGTAAACTGTTTGAGTCATTACTCCCATGGAGCAAAGTGCGCATGGTGATTGTTGTATTCAATCTCTATGCAATTTCTGTGTTCTATCAACACTCTGATAGTCCACAGATTACAGGATGACACCAGATGTGCATCGGAAACTACTACTGGTCTTCCAGGGAACGATCAAAGCGTAGAATGTTTGAGACATTACTCCCATGGAGGAAAGTGCGCATGGTGACTGTTGTATTCAATCCCGATGGAATTTCTGTGTTTCATCAACACTTTGAAGGTCCACAGATTACAGAATGCCTCCAGAAGAGCATCGGAAACTACTACTGGTCTTCCAGGGAACGATCAAAACGTCGACTGTTAGAGACATTACTCCCATGGATTAAAGTGCGCATGGTGACTGATGTATTCAATCCCGATGCAATTTCTGTGTTTCAACAACACTCTGATAGTCCACAGATTACAGAATGCCTAAAGATGTGCATCGGAAACGACTACTGGTCTTCCATTGATCGATCAAAGCGTAGATTGTTTGAGACATTACTCCCATGGAGGTCAGTGCGCATGGTGACTGTTGTATTCACTCCAGAGGCAATTTCCGTTTTTCATCAACACTTCGAAGGTCCACAGATTTTAGAATGCCTCCAGATGTGCATCGGAAACTACTACTGGTCTTGCAGGAAACGGTCAAAACGTAGACTGTTTGAATCATTACACCCATGGAGGAAAGTGCGCATGTTGACTGTTGTATTCAATCCCGATGCAATTTCTGTGTTCCATCAACACTTTGAAGGTCCACAGATTACAGAATGCCTCCAGATGTGCATCGGAACTACTACTGGTCTTCCAGGAAAGGATCAAAGCGTAGACTGTTTGAGACATTACTCCCATGGAAGAAAGTGCGCATGGTGACAGTAGTATTCAATCCCGCGGCAAATTCTATGTCTCATCAACAATTTAAAGGTCCACAGATTACAGAATGCCTCCAGATGTGCATCTGAAACTACTACTAGTCCTACAGGAATCGATCAAAGCGTAGACTGTTTGCGACACTACTCCCACGGAGGAAAGTGCGCATGGTGACTGTTTTATTCTATCCCGATGCAATATCTGTGTTTCATCAACACTCTGATAGTCCACACATTACAGAATGCCCCCAGATGTGCATCGGAAACTACTACTGGTCTTCCAGGGAACGATCAAAGCGTAGACTGCTTGAGACATTACTCCCATGGAGGAAAAAGCGCATGGTGAGTGTTATCTTCAATCCTGATGCTATATCTGTGTTTCATCAACACTTTGAAGGTCCACAGATTACAGAATGCATCCAGATGTGCATCTGAAACTACTACTGGTCCTCCAGGAAACGATCAAAGCGTAGACTGTTTAAGACATTAGTCCCATGGAGGAAAGTGTACATGGTGACTGTTGAATTTAATCCCGCGTCAAATTCTGTTTCATCAACACTTTGAAGGTCCACAGATTACAGAATGCCTCCAGATGTGCATCGGAAACTACTACTGGTCTTGCAGGAAACGATCAAAGCGTAGACTGTTAGAGACATTACTCCCATGGATCAAAGTGCGCATGGTGACTATTGTATTCAATCCCGATGCAATTTCTGTGTTTCATCAACACTCTGATAGTCCACAGATTACAGAATGCCTAAAGATGTGCATCGGAAATAACTACTGGTCTTCCAGGAAACGATCAAAGCGTAGACTGTTTGAGACATTTCTCAGATGGTGGACAGTGTGCATGGTGACTGTTGTATTCACTCCCGAGGCAATTTCCGTGTTTCATCAACACTTTGAAGGTCCACAGATTTTAGAATGCCTCCAGATGTTCATCGGAAACTACTACTGGTCTTGCAGGGAACGGTCAAAGGGTAGACTGTTTGAGACATTACTCCCATGGAGGAAAGTGCGCATGGTGACTGTTCTATTCAATCCCGATGCAATTTATGTGTTTCAACAACACTCTAATAGTCCACAGATTACAGAATGACACCACATGGGCATCGGAAACTACTACTTGTCTTCCAGGGAACGATCAATGCGTAGACTGTTTGAGACATTACTCCCATGGAGGAAAGTGCGCATGGTGACTGTTGTATTCAATCCCGATGCAATTTCTGTGATTCATCAACACTCTGATAGTCCACACATTACAGAATGCCCCCAGATGTGCATGGGAAACTACAACTGGTCTTCCAGGGAACGATCGAAGCGTAGACTGTCTGAGACATTACTCCCATGGAGGAAAATGCGCATGGTGACTGTTGTATTCAATCCCGATGCAATTTCTGTGTTTCATCAACACTCTGATAGTCCACAGATTACAGAATGCCTAAAGATGTGCATCGGAAACCACTACTGGTCTTCCAGGGAACGATCAAAGCGTAGATTTTTTGAGACATTACTCCCATGGAGGACAGTGCGCATGGTGACTGTTGTATTCACTCCCGAGGCAATTTCCGTGTTTCATCAACACTTTGAAGGTCCAAAGATTACAGAATGCCTCCAGATGTGCAACGGAAACTAATACTGGTCTTTCAGGGAACGATCAAATCGTAGACTGTTTCAGGCATTACACCCATGCAGGGAAGTGCGCATGTTGACTGTTGTATTCGATCCCGATGCAATTTCTGTGTTTCATCAACACTCTGATAGTCCACACATTACAGAATGCCCCCAGACGTGCAACGGAAACTGCTACTGGTCTTCCAGGAAACGATCAAAGCGTAGACTGTTTGAGACATTACTCCCATGGAGGTAAGTGCGCATGGAGACTGTTGTATTCAATCCCGATGCAATTTCTGTGTTTCAACAACACTCTGATAGTCCACACATTACAGAATGACACCAGGTGTGCATCGGAAACTACTACTGGTCTTCCAGGGACGGATCAAACCGTAGACTGTTTGAGACATTTCTCCCATTTAGGAAAGTGCGCATGGTGACTGTTGTATTCAATCCCGATGCAATTTCTGTGTTTCATCAACACTCTGATGGTCCACACATTACAGAATGTCCCCAGATGTGCATCGGAAACTACTACTGGTCATCCAGGGAACGATCAAAGCGTAGACTGTTTGAGACATTTCTCCCATTGAGTAAAGTGCGCATGGTGACTGTTGCATTCAATCCCGATGCAATTTCTGTGTATCATCAACACTTTGAAGGTCCACAGATTACAGAATGCCTCCAGATGTGCATCGGAAACTACTACTGGTCCTCTAGGAAACGATCAAAGTGTAGACTGTTTGAGACATTACTCCCATGAAGGAAGGTGCGCATGGTGACTGTTGTATTCAATCCCGATGCAAATTCTGTGTTTCATCAACACTTTGAAAGTCCACAGATTACAGAATGCCTCCAGATGTGCATCGGAAACTACTAGTGGTCTTGCAGGGAGCAATCAAAGCGTAGACTGTTAGAGACATTACTCCCATGGAAGAAATTGCGCGTGGTGACTGTTGTATTCAATCGCGATGCCATTTCTGTGTTTCATCAACACTCTGACAGTCCACAGATTACAGAATGCCTAAAGATGTGCATCGGAAACCGCTACTGGTCTTCCAGGGACGATAAAAGCGTAGATTGTTTGAGACATTACTCCCATGGAGGATAGTGCGCATGGTGACTGTTGTTTTCACTCCCGAGGCAATTTCCGTGTTTCATCAGCACTTTGAAGGTCCACAGATTTTAGAATGGCTCCAGATGTGCATCGGAATCTACTACAGGTCTTCCAGGGGACTATAAAATCGTAGAATGTTTGAGACATTTCTCCCAAGGAGCAAAGTGCGCATGGTGACTGTTGTAGTCAATCCCGATGCAATTTCTGTGTTTCATCAACACATTGAAGGTCCACAGATTACAGAATGCCTCCAGATGTGCATCGCAAACTACAACTGGTCTTGCAGGGAACGATCAAAGCGTAGTCTATTTGAGACATTACTCCCATGGAGGAAAGTGCGCATGGTGTCTGTTGTATTCAATCCCGATGCAATTTCTGTGTTTCATCAGCACTCTGATAGTCCACAGATTACAGAATGTCACCAGATGTGCATCCGAAACTACTACTGGTCTTCCAGGGAACGATCAAAGCTTAGACTGTTTGAGACAATATTCCGATCGAGGAAAGTCCGCATGGTGACTGTTGTATACAATCCCGATGCAATTTCTGTGTTTCATCAACACTTTGAAGAACCATAGGTTACAGAATGCCTTCAGATGTGCATCGCTAACTACTACTAGTCTTGAGGGAACGATCAAAGCGTAGTCTATTTCAGTCAGTACTCCCATGGAGGAAAGTGCGCATGGTGTCTGTTCTATTCAATCCCGATGCAATTTCTGTGTTTCATCAAAACTCTGACAGTCCACACTTTACAGAATGGCCCCAGATGTGCATCGGAAACTACTACTTGTCTTCCAGGGAACGATTAAAGCGTAAACTGTTTGAGTCATTACTCCCATGGAGGAAAGTGCGCATGGTGATTGTTGTATTCAATCTCTATGCAATTTCTGTGTTCTATCAACACTCTGATAGTCCACAGATTACAGAATGACACCAGATGTGCATCGGAAACTACTACTGGTCTTCCAGGGAACGATCAAAGCGTAGAATGTTTGAGACATTACTCCCATGGAGGAAAGTGCGCATGGTGACTGTTGTATTCAATCCCGATGGAATTTCTGTGTTTCATCAACACTTTGAAGGTCCACAGATTACAGAATGCCTCCAGAAGAGCATCGGAAACTACTACTGGTCTTGCAGGGAACGATCAAAGCGTCGACTGTTTGAGACATTACTCCCATGGATTAAAGTGCGCATGGTGACTGATGTATTCAATCCCGATGCAATTTCTGTGTTTCATCAACACTCTGATAGTCCACAGATTACAGAATGCCTAAAGATGTGCATCGGAAACCACTACTGGTCTTCCAGGGAACGATCAAAGCGTAGATTTTTTGAGACATTACTCCCATGGAGGACAGTGCGCATGGTGACTGTTGTATTCACTCCCGAGGCAATTTCCGTGTTTCATCAACACTTTGAAGGTCCAAAGATTACAGAATGCCTCCAGATGTGCAACGGAAACTAATACTGGTCTTTCAGGGAACGATCAAATCGTAGACTGTTTCAGGCATTACACCCATGCAGGAAAGTGCGCATGTTGACTGTTGTATTCGATCCCGATGCAATTTCTGTGTTTCATCAACACTCTGATAGTCCACACATTACAGAATGCCCCCAGACGTGCAACGGAAACTGCTACTGGTCTTCCAGGAAACGATCAAAGCGTAGACTGTTTGAGACATTACTCCCATGGAGGTAAGTGCGCATGGTGACTGTTGTATTCAATCCCGATGCAATTTCTGTGTTTCTTCAACACTCTGATAGTCCACACATTACAGAATGACACCAGGTGTGCATCGGAAACTACTACTGGTCTTCCAGGGACGGATCAAACCGTAGACTGTTTGAGACATTTCTCCCATTTAGGAAAGTGCGCATGGTGACTGTTGTATTCAATCCCGATGCAATTTCTGCGTTTTATCAACACTCTGATGGTCCACACATTACAGAATGTCCCCAGATGTGCATCGGAAACTACTACTGGTCATCCAGGGAACGATCAAAGCGTAGACTGTTTGAGACATTTCTCCCATTGAGTAAAGTGCGCATGGTGACTGTTGTATTCAATCCCGATGCAATTTCTGTGTATCATCAACACTTTGAAGGTCCACAGATTACAGAATGCCTCCAGATGTGCATCGGAAACTACTACTGGTCCTCTAGGAAACGATCAAAGTGTAGACTGTTTGAGACATTACTCCCATGAAGGAAAGTGCGCATGGTGACTGTTGTATTCAATCCCGATGCAAATTCTGTGTTTCATCAACACTTTGAAAGTCCACAGATTACAGAATGCCTCCAGATGTGCATCGGAAACTACTAGTGGTCTTGCAGGGAGCAATCAAAGCGTAGACTGTTAGAGACATTACTCCCATGGAGGAAATTGCGCGTGGTGACTGTTGAATTCAATCGCGATGCCATTTCTGTGTTTCATCAACACTCTGACAGTCCACAGATTACAGAATGCCTAAAGATGTGCATCGGAAACCGCTACTGGTCTTCCAGGGACGATAAAAGCGTAGATTGTTTGAGACATTACTCCCATGGAGGATAGTGCGCATGGTGACTGTTGTTTTCACTCCCGAAGCAATTTCCGTGTTTCATCAGCACTTTGAAGGTCCACAGATTTTAGAATGGCTCCAGATGTGCATCGGAATCTACTACAGGTCTTCCAGGGGACTATGAAATCGCAGAATGTTTGAGACATCTCTCCCATGGAGCAAAGTGCGCATGGTGACTGTTGTAGTCAATCCCGATGCAATTTCTGTGTTTCATCAACACATTGAAGGTCCACAGATTACAGAATGCCTCCAGATGTGCTTCGGAACTACTACTGGTCTTCCAGGAAAGGATCAAAGCGTAGACTATTTGAGACATTACTCCCATGGAAGAAAGTGCGCATGGTGACTGTAGTATTCAATCCCGCGGCAAATTCTATCTTTCATCAACAATTTAAAGGTCCACAGATTACAGAATGCCTCCAGATGTGCATCTGAAACTACTACTAGTCCTACAGGAATCGATCAAAGCGTAGACTGTTTGCGACATTACTCCCACGGAGGAAAGTGCGCATGGTGACTGTTTTATTCCATCCCGATGCAATATCTGTGTTTCATCAACACTCTGATAGTCCACACATTACAGAATGCCCCCAGATGTGCATCGGAAACTACTACTGGTCTTCCAGAGAACGATCAAAGCGTAGACTGCTTGAGACATTACTCCCATGGAGGAAAAAGCGCATGGTGAGTGTTGTATTCAATCCTGATGCTATATCTGTGTTTCATCAACATTTTCAAGGTCCACAGATTACAGAATGCATCCAGATGTGCATCTGAAACTACTACTGGTCCTCCAGGAAACGATCAAAGCGTAGACTGTTTAAGACATTAGTCCCATGGAGGAAAGTGTACATGGTGACTGTTGTATTTAATCCCGCGTCAAATTCTGTTTCATCAACACTTTGAACTTCCACAGATTACAGAATGCCTCCAGATGTGCATCGGAAACTACTACTGGTCTTGCAGGAAACGATCAAAGCGTAGACTGTTAGAGACATTACTCCCATTGAGGAAAGTGCGCATGGTGACTATTGTATTCAATCCCGATGCAATTTCTGTGATGCATCAACACTCTGATAGTCCACAGATTACAGAATGCCTAAAGATGTGCATCGGAAATAACTACTGGTCTTCCAGGAAACGATCAAAGCGTAGACTGTTTGAGATATTTCTCAGATGGTGGACAGTGCGCATGGTGACTGTTGTATTCACTCCCGAGGCAATTTCCGTGTTTCATCAACACTTTGAAGGTCCACAGATTTTAGAATGCCTCCAGATGTTCATCGGAAACTACTACTGGTCTTGCAGGGAACGGTCAAAGGGTAGACTGTTTGAGACATTACTCCCATGGAGGAAAGTGCGCATGGTGACTGTTGTATTCAATCCCGATGCAATTTCTGTGTTTCAACAACACTCTGATAGTCCACACATTACAGAATGACACCAGGTGTGCATCGGAAACTACTACTGGTCTTCCAGGGACGGATCAAACCGTAGACTGTTTGAGACATTTCTCCCATTTAGGAAAGTGCGCATGGTGACTGTTGTATTCAATCCCGATGCAATTTCTGTGTTTCATCAACACTCTGATGGTCCACACATTACAGAATGTCCCCAGATGTGCATCGGAAACTACTACTGGTCATCCAGGGAACGATCAAAGCGTAGACTGTTTGAGACATTTCTCCCATTGAGTAAAGTGCGCATGGTGACTGTTGTATTCAATCCCGATGCAATTTCTGTGTATCATCAACACTTTGAAGGTCCACAGATTACAGAATGCCTCCAGATGTGCATCGGAAACTACTACTGGTCCTCTAGGAAACGATCAAAGTGTAGACTGTTTGAGACATTACTCCCATGAAGGAAAGTGCGCATGGTGACTGTTGTATTCGATCCCGATGCAAATTCTGTGTTTTATCAACACTTTGAAAGTCCACAGATTACAGAATGCCTCCAGATGTGCATCGGAAACTACTAGTGGTCTTGCAGGGAGCAATCAAAGCGTAGACTGTTAGAGACATTACTCCCATGGAGGAAATTGCGCGTGGTGACTGTTGTATTCAATCGCGATGCCATTTCTGTGTTTCATCAACACTCTGACAGTCCACATATTACAGAATGCCTAAAGATGTGCATCGGAAACCGCTACTGGTCTTCCAGGGAACGATAAAAGCGTAGATTGTTTGAGACATTACTCCCATGGAGGATAGTGCGCATGGTGACTGTTGTTTTCACTCCCGAGGCAATTTCCGTGTTTCATCAGCACTTTGAAGGTCCACAGATTTTAGAATGGCTCCAGATGTGCATCGGAATCTACTACAGGTCTTCCAGGGGACTATGAAATCGTAGAATGTTTGAGACATTTCTCCCATGGAGCAAAGTGCCCATGGTGACTGTTGTAGTCAATCCCGATGCAATTTCTGTGTTTCATCAACACATTGAAGGTCCACAGATTACACAATGCCTCCAGATGTGCATCGCAAACTACTACTGGTCTTCCAGGGAACGATTAAAGCGTAAACTGTTTGAGTCATTAATCCCATGGAGGAAAGTTCGCATGGTGATTGTTGTATTCAATCTCTATGCAATTTCTGTGTTCTATCAACACTCTGATAGTCCACAGATTACAGAATGACACCAGATGTGCATCGGAAACTACTACTTGTCTTCCAGGGAACGATCAAAGCGTAGACTGTTTGAGACATTACTCCCATGGAGGAAAGTACGCATGGTGACTGTTGTACTCACTCCCGAGGCAATTTCCGTGATTCATCAATACTTTGAAGGTCCACAGATTTTAGAATGCCTCCAGATGTGCATCGGAAACTACTACTGGTCTTGCAGCGAACGGCCAAATCGTAGACTGTTTGAACCATTACACCCATGGAAGAAAGTGCGCATGTTGACTGTTGTATTCAATCCCGATGCAATATCTGTGTTTCATCAGCACTCTGACAGTCCACACATTACAGAATGGCCCCAGATGTGCATCGGAAACTACTACTGTCCTTGCAGGGAACATTCAAAACGTAGAATGTTTGAACCATTACACCCATGGAGGAAAGTGCGCATGTTGACTGTTGTATTCAATCCCGATGCATTTTCTGTGTTTCATCAACACTCTGATAGTCCACAGATTACAGAATGCCCCCAGATGTGCATCGGAAACTACTACTGGTCTTCCAGGGAACGATCAAAGCGTAAACTGTTTGAGAGATTTCTCCCATGGAGGAAAGTGCGCATGGTGACTATTGTATTCAATCCGGATGCAATTTCTCTGTTCATCAACACTCTGATAGTCCACACATTACAGAATGCCCCCAGATGTGCATCGGAAACTACTACTGGTCTTCCAGGGAACGATCCTAGCGTAGACTGTTTGAGACATTACTCCCATGGAGGAACGTGCGCATGGTGACTGTTGTATTCAATCCCGATGCAATTTCTGTGTTTCATCAACACTCTGATAGTCCACACATTACAGAATGCCCACAGATGTGCATCCGAAACTACTACTGGTCTTCCAGGGAACGATCAAAGCGTAGAATGTTTGAGACATTACTCCCATGGAGGAAAAAGCGCATGGTGACTGTTGTATTCAATCCCGATGGAATTTCTGTATTTCATCAACACTTTGAAGGTCCACAGGTTACAGAATGTTTCCAGATGTGCATCGGAAACTACTACTGGTCTTGCAGGGAACGATCAAAGCGTAGACTGTTTGAGACATTATTCCCATGGAGGAGAGTGCGCATGGTGACTGTTGTATTCAATCCCGATGCAATTTCTGTGTTTCATTAACACTCTGATAGTTCACAGATTACAGAATGCCTAAAGATGTGCATCGGAAACCACTACTGGACTTCCAGGGAACGATCAAAGCGTAGATTGTTTGAGACATTACTCCCATGGAGGACAGTGCGCATGGTGACAGTTGTATTCAAACCCGATGCAAATTCTGTGTTTCATCAACACTTTGAAGGTCCACAGATTACAGAAAGCCTCCAGATGTGCATCTTAAACTACTACTGGTCTTGCAGGGAACGATCAAAGCGTAGACTGTTTGAGACATTACTCCCATGGAGGAGAGTGCGCATGGTGACTGTTGTATTCAATCCCGATGCAATTTCTGTGTTTCATCAACACTCTGATAGTCCACAGAATACAGAATGCCTAAAGATGTGCATCGGAAACCACTACTGGACTTCCAGGGAACGATCAAAGCGTAGATTGTTTGAGACATTACTCCCATGGAGGACAGTGCGCATGGTGACTGTTGTATTCAATCCCGATGCAATTTCTGTGTTTCATCAACACTTTGAAGGTCCACAGATTACAGAAAGCCTCCAGATGTGCATCGGAAACTACTACTGCTGTTCCAGGAAAGGATCAAAGCGTAGACTGTTTGAGACATTACTCCCATGGAGGAAAGTGCGCATGGTGACTGTTATATTCAATCCCGATGCAATTTCTGTGTTTCATCAAAACCTTGAAGGTCCACAGATTACAGAATGCCTCCAGATGCGCATCGGAAGCTACTACTGGTCTTCCAGGAAACGATCAAACCGTAGACTGATTGAGACATTACTCCCATGTAAGAAAGTGCGCATGGTGACTGTTGTATTCAATCCCGCGGCAAATTCTATGTTTCATCAACTCTTTGAAGGTCCACAGATTACAGAATGCCTCCAGATGTGCATGGGAAACTACTACTGGTCCTACAGGGATCGATCAAAGCGTAGACTGTTTGAGACATTACTCCCATGGAGGAAAGTGCGCATGGTGACTGTTTTTTTCAATCCCGCGGCAAATTCTGTGTTTCATCAACACTTTGAAGGTCCACAGATTACAGAATGCCTCCAGATGTGCATCGGAAACTACTACTGGTCTAGCAGGGCACGATCAAAGCGTAGACTCTTAGAGACATTACTCCCATGGAGGAAAGTGCTCATGGTGATGGTTGTATTCAATCCCGATGCAATTTCTGTGTTTCATCAACACTCTGATAGTCCACACATTACAGAATGCCCCCAGATGTGCATCGGAAACTACTACTGGTCTTCTAGGGAACGATCGAAGCGTAGACTGTTTGAGACATTACTCCCATGGAGGAAAGTGCGCATGGTGTCTGTTGTATTCAATCCCGATGCAATTTCTGTGTTTCATCAAAACTTTGAAGGTCCACAGATTACAGAATGCCTCCAGATGCGCATGGGAAGCTACTACTGGTCTTCCAGGAAACGATCAAACCGTAGACTGTTTGAGACATTACTCCCATGGAAGAAAGTGCGCATGGTGACTGTTGTATTCAATCCCGATGCAATTTCTGTGTTTCATCAACACTCTGATAGTCCACGGATTACAGAATGCGTAAAGATGTGCATCGGAAACCTCTACTGGACTTCCAGGGAACGATCAAAGCGTAGATTGTTTGAGACATTACTCCCATGGGGGACAGTGCGCATGGTGACTGTTGTATTCAATCCCGATGCAATTTCTGTGTTTCATCAACACTTTGAAGGTCCACAGGTTACAGAATGCCCCCACATGTGCTTCGGAAACTACTACTGGTCTTCCAGGGAACGATCAAAGCGTAAACTGTTTGAGACATTTCTCCCATGGAGGAAAGTGCGCATGGTGACTGTTGTATTCAATCCCGATGCAATTACTGTGTTTCATCAACACTTTGAACGTCCACAGACTACAGGAAGCCTCCAGATGTGCATCGGAAACTACTACTGGTCTTGCAGGGAACGATCAAAGCGTAGACTGCTTGA
Organism: Schistocerca gregaria; assembly: GCF_023897955.1. NCBI lineage: Eukaryota > Metazoa > Arthropoda > Insecta > Orthoptera > Acrididae > Schistocerca > Schistocerca gregaria. The sequence continues at coordinate 23,253,556 of NC_064924.1, read as the reverse complement.
GACATTACTCCCATGGAGGAGAGTGCGCATGGTGACTGTTGGATTCAATCCCGATGCATTTTCTGTGTTTCATCAACACTCTGATAGTCCACAGAATACAGAATGCCTAAAGATGTGCATCGGAAACCACTACTGGACTTCCAGGGAACGATCAAAGCGTAGATTGTTTGAGACATTACTCCCATGGAGGACAGTGCGCATGGTGACTGTTGTATTCAATCCCGATGCAATTTCTGTGTTTCATCAACACTTTGAAGGTCCACAGATTACAGAAAGCCTCCAGATGCGCATCGGAAGCTACTACTGGTCTTCCAGGAAACGATCAAACCGTAGACTGATTGAGACATTACTCCCATGTAAGAAAGTGCGCATGGTGACTGTTGTATTCAATCCCGCGGCAAATTCTATGTTTCATCAACACTTTGAAGGTCCACAGATTACAGAATGCCTCCAGATGTGCATGGGAAACTACTACTGGTCCTACAGGGATCGATCAAAGCGTAGACTGTTTGAGACATTACTCCCATGAAGGAAAGTGCGCATGGTGACTGTTTTTTTCAATCCCGCGGCAAATTCTGTGTTTCATCAACACTTTGAAGGTCCACAGATTACAGAATGCCTCCAGATGTGCATCGGAAACTACTACTGGTCTAGCAGGGCACGATCAAAGCGTAGACTCTTAGAGACATTACTCCCATGGAGGAAAGTGCTCATGGTGATGGTTGTATTCAATCCCGATGCAATTTCTGTGTTTCATCAACACTTTGAAGGTCCACAGATTACAGAAAGCCTCCAGATGTGCATCGGAAGCTACTACTGGTCTTCCAGGAAAGGATCAAAGCGTAGACTGTTTGAGACATTACTCCCATGGAGGAAAGTGCGCATGGTGACTGTTCTATTCAATCCCGATGCAATTTCTGTGTTTCATCAAAACTTTGAAGGTCCACAGACTACAGGAAGCCTATAGATGTGCATCGGAAACTACTACTTTTCTTCCAGGAAAAGATCAAAACGTAGTCTGTTTGAGACATTACTCCCATGGATGAAAGTGCGCATGGTGACTGTTCTATTCAATCCATATGCCATTTCTGTGTTTCAACAACACTCTGATTGTCCACAGATTACAGAATGACACAAGATGTGCATCGGAAACTACTACTGGTCTTCCAGGTAACGATCCTAGCGTAGAATGTTTGAGACATTACTCCCATGGAGGAAAGTGCGCATGGTGACTGTTGTATTCAATCCCGATGCAATTCCTGTGTTTCATCAACACTCTGATAGTCCACACATTACAGAATGCCCCCAGATGTGCATCGGAAACTACTACTGGTCTTCCATAGAACGATCAAAGCGTAGAGTGTTTGAGACATTACTCCCATGGAGGAAAGTGCGCATGGTGACTGTTGTATTCAATCCCGATGGAATTTCTGTGTTTCATCAACACTTTGAAGGTCCACAGATTACAGAATGCCTCCAGAAGAGCATCGGAAACTACTACTGGTCTTGCAGGGAACGGTCAAAACGTAGACTGTTTGAATCATTACACCCATGGAGGAAAGTGCGCATGTTGACTGTTGTATTCAATCCCGATGCAATTTCTGTGTTCCATAAACATTTTGAAGGTCCACAGATTACAGAATGCATCCAGATGTGCATTGGAAACCACTACTGGTCCTCCAGGAAACGATCAAAGCGTATACTGTTTAAGACATTAGTCCCATGGAGGAAAGTGTACATGGTGACTGTTGTATTTAATCCCGCGTCAAATTCTGTGTTTCATCAACACTTTGAAGGTCCACAGATTACAGAATGCCTCCAGATGTGCATCAGAAACTACTACTGGTCTTGCAGGGAACGATCAAAACGTAGACTGTTAGAGACATAACTCCCATGGAGGAAAGTGCGCATGGTGACTATTGTATTCAATCCCGATGCAATTTCTGTGTTTCATCAACACTCTGATAGTCCACAGATTACAGAATGCCTAAAGATGTGCATCGGAAACCACTACTGGTCTTCCAGGAAACGATCAAAGCGTAGACTGTTTGAGACATTACTCAGATGGAGGACAGTGCGCATGGCGACTGTTGTATTCACTCCCGAGCCAATATCCGTGCTTCATCAACACTTTGAAGGTCCACAGATTTTAGAATGCCTCCAGATGTGCATCGGAAACTACTACTGGTCTTGCAGGGAACGGTCAAAGCGTAGACTGTTTGAGACATTATTCCCATGGAGGAAAGTCCGCCTGGTGACTGTTATATTTAATCCCGATGCAATTTCTGTGTTTCATCAAAACTTTGAAGGTCCACAGATTACAGAATGCCTCCAGATGTGCAACGGAAACTACTACTGTCCTTGCAGGGAACATTCAAAACGTAGAATGTTTGAACCATTACAGCCATGGAGGAAAGTGCGCATGTTGACTGTTGTATTCAATCCCGATGCATTTTCTGTGTTTCATCAACACTCTGATAGTCCACAGATTACAGAATGCCCCCAGATGTGCATCGGAAACTACTACTGGTCCTACAGGAATCGATCAAAGCGTAGACTGTTTGAGACATTACTCCCATGGAGGAAAGTGCGCATGGTGACTGTTGTATTCAATTCCGATGCAATTTCTGTGTTTCATCAACACTTTGAAGGTCCACAGATTACAGAATGCATCCAGATGTGCATCGGAAACTACTACTGGTCTTCTAGGAAACGATCAAAGCGTAGACTGTTTGAGACATTACTCCCATGAAGGAAAGTGCGCATGGTGACTGTTGTATTCAATCCCGATGCAAATTCTGTGTTTCATCAACACTTTGAAGGTCCACAGATTACAGAATGCCTCCAGATGTGCATTGGAAGCTACTAGTGGTCTTGCAGGGAACGATCAAAGCGTAGACTGCTAGAGACATTACTCCCATGGAGGAAATTGGGCGTGGTGACTGTTGTATTCAATCCCGATGCAATTTCTGTGTTTCATCAACACTCTGATAGTCCACACATTACAGAATGGGCCCAGATGTGCATCGGAAACTACTGCTGGTCTTCCAGGGAACGATCAAAGCGTAGTCTGTTTGGGACATTACTCCCATGGAGGAAAGTGCGCATGGTGACTGTTTTATCCAATCCCGATGCAATTTCTGTGTTTGAACAACACTCTGATAGTTTACAGTTTACAGAATGCCTCCAGATGTGCGTCGGAAACTAATACTGGTCTTCCAGGAAACGATCAAACCGTAGACTGTTTGAGACATTATTCCCATGGAGGAAAATGCGCATGATGACTGTTGTATTCAATCCCGATGCAATTTCTGTGTTTCATCAACACCTTGAAGGTCCACAGATTACAGAATGCCTCCAGATGTGCATCGGAAACTACTACTGGTTTTCCAGGGAACGATCAAAGAGTAAACTGTTTGAGACATTACTCCCATGGAGCGAAGTGCGCATGGTGACAGTTGTATTCAATCCTGATGCAATTTCTGTGTTTCATCAACACTCTGATTGTCCACACATTACACAATGCCCCCAGATGTGCATCGGAAACTACTACTGGTCTTCCATGGCACTATCAAAGAGTAAACTGTTTGAGACATTACTCCCATGGAGGAAAGTGCGCATGGTGAATGTTGTATTCAATCCCGATGCAATTTCAGTGTTTCATCAACACTCTGATAGTCCACAGATTACAGAATGACACCAGATGTGCATCGGAAACTACTACTGGTCTTCCAGGGAACGATCAAAGCGTAGACTGTTTGAGACAATATTCCGATGGCGGAAATTCCGCATGGTGACTGTTGTAGTCAATCCCGATGCAATTTTTGTGTTTCATCAACACTTTGAAGGTCCACAGGTTACAGAATGCCTTCAGATGTGCATCGCTAACTACTACTGGTCTTGCAGGGAACGGCCAAAACGTAGACTGTTTGAACCATTACACCCATGGAGGAAAGTGCGCATGTTGACTGTTGTATTCAATCCCGATGCAATATCTGTGTTTCATCAACACTCTGACAGTCCACACATTACAGAATGGCCCCAGATGTGCATCGGAAACTACTACTGTCCTTGCAGGGAACATTCAAAAAGTAGAATGTTTGAACCATTCCACCCATGGAGGAAAGTGCGCATGTTGACTGTTGTATTCAATCCCGAAGCATTTTCTGTGTTTCATCAACACTCTGATAATCCACAGATTACAGAATGCCTAAAGATATGCATCGGAAACCACTACTGGTCTTCCAATGAACGATCAAAGCGTAGATTTTTTGAGACATTACTCCCATGGAGGACAGTGCGCATGGTGACTCTTGTATTCACTCCCGAGGCAATTTCCGTGTTTCATCAACACTTTGAAGGTCCACAGATTTTAGAATGCCTCCAGATGTGCATCGGAAGCTACTACTGGTCTTGCAGGGAAGGGTCAAATCATAGACTGTTTGAACCATTACACCCAGTGAGGAAAGTGCGCAAGTTGACTGTTGTATTCAATCCCGATGCAATTTCTGTGTTTCATCAACACTCTGATAGTCCTCACTTTACAGAATGCCCCCAGACGTGGAACGGAAACAGCTACAGGTCTTCCAGGAAACGATCAAAGCGTAGACTGTTTGAGACATCACTCCCATGGAGGAAAGTGCGCATTGTGACTGTTGTATTCAATCCCGATGCAATTTCTGTGTTTCAACAACACTCTGATAATCCATACATTACAGAATGACACCAGGTGTGCATCGGAAACTACTACTGGTCTTCCAGGGACGGATCAAACCGTAGACTGTTTGAGACATTTCTCCCATTTAGGAAAGTGCGCATGGTGACTGTTGTATTCAATCCCGATGCAATTTCTGTGTTTCATCAACACTTTGAAGGTCCACAGATTACAGAATGCCTTCAGATGTGCATCGGAAACTACTACTGGTCCTCTAGGAAACGATCAAAGCGTAGACTGTTTGAGACATTACTCCCATGAAGGAAAGTGCGCATGGTGACTGTTGTATTAAATCCCGATGCAAATTCTGTGTTTCATCAACACTTTGAAGGTCCACAGATTACAGAATGCCTCCAGACGTGCAACGGAAACTGCGACTGGTCTTCCAGGAAACAATCAAACCGTAGACTGTTTGAGACATTATTCCCATGGAGGAAAATGCGCATGATGACTGTTGTATTCAATCCCGATGCAATTTCTGTGTTTGAACAACACTCTGATAGTTTACAGTTTACAGAATGCCTCCAGATGTGCATCGGAAACTAATACTGGTCTCCCAGGAAACGATCAAACCGTAGACTGTTTGAGACATTATTCCCATGGAGGAAAATGCGCATGATGACTGTTGTATTCAATCCCGATGCAATTTCTGTGTTTCATTAACACTCTGATAGTCCACAGATTACGGAATGACACCAGATGTGCATCGGAAACTACTACTTGTATTCCAGGGAACGATCAATGCGTAGACTGTTTGAGACATTACTCCCATGGAGGAAAGTGCGCATGGCGACTGTTGTATTCAATTCCGATGCAATTTCTGTGTTTCATCAACACTATGAAGGTCCACAGATTACAGAATGCCTCGAGATGTGCATCGGAAACTACTACTGGTCTTGCAGGGAACGATCAAAGCGTAGACTGTTAGAGACATTACTCCCATGGAGGAATGTGCTCATGGTGACTGTTGTATTCAATCCCGATGTAATTTCTGTGTTTCATCAAAACTCTGATAGTCCACACATTACAGAATGCCCCCAGATGTGCATCGGAAACTACTACTGGTCTTCCAGGGAACGATCGAAGCGTAGACTGTCTGAGACATTACTCCCATTGAGGAAAGTGCGCATGGTGACTGTTGTATTCAATCCCGCGGCAAATTCTGTGTTTCATCAACACTTTGAAGGTCCACAGATTACAGAATGCCTCCAGATGTGCATCGGAAACTACTACTGGTCTAGCAGGGAACGACCAAAGCGTAGAATCTTAGAGACATTACTCCCATGGAGGAAAGTGCTCATGGTGACTGTTGTATTTAATCCCGATGCAATTTCTGTGTTTCATCAACACTCAGATAGTCCAAAGATTACATAATGCCTAAAGATGTGCATCGGAAACCACTACTGGTCTTCCAGGGAACGATCAAACCGTAGATTTTTTGAGACATTACTCCCATGGAGGAAAGTGCGCATGGTGACTGTTGTATTCACTCCCGAGGCAATTTCCGTGTTTCATCAACACTTTGAAGGTCCACAGATTTTAGAATGCCTCCAGATGTGCATCGGAAACTACTACTGGTCTTGCAGGGAACGGTCAAATCGTAGACTACTTGAACCATTACACCCAGGGAGGAATGTGCGAATGTTGACTGTTGTTTTCAATCCCGATGCAATTTCTGTGTTTCAACAACACTCTGATAGTCCACACATTACAGAATGACACCAGGTGTGCTTCGGAAACTACTACTGGTCTTCCAGGGACGGATCAAACCGTAGACTGTTTGAGACATTTCTCCCATTTAGGAAAGTGCGCATGGTGATTGTTGTATTCAATCCCGATGCAATTTCTGTTTTTCATCAACACTTTGAAGGTACACAGATTACAGAATGCCTCCAGATGTGCATCGGAAACTACTACTGGTCCTCTAGGAAACGACTGTTTGAGACATTACTCCCATGAAGGAAAGTGCGCATGGTGACTGTTGTATTCAATCCCGATGCAAATTCTGTGTTTCATCAACACTTTGAAGGTCCACAGATTATAGAATGCCTCAGATGTGAATCGGAAACTACTAGTGGTCTTGCAGGGAACGATCAAAGCGTAGACTGTTAGAGACATTACTCCCATGAAGGAAATGAAGCGTGGTGACTGTTTTATTCAATCCCGATGCAATTTCTGTGTTTCATCAACACTCTGACAGTCCACAGATTACAGAATGCTTAAAGATGTGCATCGGAAACCACTTCTGGTCTTCCAGGGAACGATCAAAGCGTAGATTGTTTTAGACATTACTCCCATGGAGGACAGTGCGCATGGTGACTGTTGTTTTCACTCCCGAGGCAATTTCCGTGTTTCATCAGCACTTTGAAGGTCCACAGATTTTAGAATGACTCCAGATGTGCATCGGAAACTACTACTGGTCTTCCAGGGAACTATGAAAGCGTAGATTGTTTGAGACATTTCTCCCATGGAGGAAAGTGCGCATGGTGACTGTTGTAGTCAATCCCAATGCAATTTCTGTGTTTCATCAACACTTTGAAGGTCCATAGATTACAGAATGCCTCCAGATGTGCATCGCAAACTACTACTGGTCTAGCAGGGAACGATCAATGCGTAGTCTATTTGAGACATTTCTCCCATGGAGGAAAGTGCGCATAGTGTCTGTTGTATTCAATCCCGATGCAATTTCTGTGTTTCATCAACACTCTGATAGTCCACACATTACAGAATGGCCCCAGATGTGCATCGGAAACTACTGCTGGTCTTCCAGGGATCGATCAAAGCGTAGACTGTTTGAGACATTACTCCCATGGAGGAAAATGCCCATGATGCCTGTTGTTTTCAATCCCGATGCAATTTCTGTGTTTCATCAACACCTTGAAGGTCCACGGATTACAGAATGCCACCAGATGTGAATCGGAAACTACTACTGGTCTTCCAGGGAACGATCAAAGGGTAAACTGTTTGAGACATTACTCACTTGGAGGGAAGTGCGCATGGTGAATGTTGTATTCAATCCCGATGCAATTTCTGTGTTTCATCAACACTCTGATTGGCCACACATTACACAATGCCCCCAGATGTGCATCGGAAACTACTACTGGTCTTCCATGGCACCATCAAAGCGTAAACTGTTTGAGACATTACTCCCATGGATTAAAGTGCGCATGGTGAATGTTGTATTCAATCCCGATGCAATTTCAGTGTTTCATCAACACTCTGATAGTCCACAGATTACAAAATGACACCAGATGTACATCGGAAACTACTACTGGTCTTCCAGGAAACGATCAAACCGTAGACTGTTTGAACCATTACACCCATGGAGGAAAGTGCGCATGTTGACAGTTGTATTCAATCCCGATGCAATATCTGTGTTTCATCAACACTCTGACAGTCCACACATTACAGAATGGCCCCAGATGTGCATCGGAAAGTACTACTGTCCTTGCAGGGAACATTCAAAACGTAGAATGTTTGAATCATTACACCCACGGAGGAAAGTGCGCATGTTGACTGTTGTATTCAATCCCGATGCATTTTCTGTGTTTCATCAACACTCTGATAGTCCACAGATTACAGAATGCCCCCAGATGTGCATCGGAAACTACTACTGGTCCTACAGGAATCCATCAAAGCGTAGACTGTTTGAGACATTACTCCCATGGAGGAAAGTGCGCATGGTGACTGTTTTATTCTATCCCGATGCAATTTCTGTGTTTCATTAACACTCTGATAGTCCACAGATTACGGAATGACACCAGATGTGCATCGGAAACCACTACTTGTATTCCAGGGAACGATCGAAGCGTAGACTGTTTGAGACATTATTCCCATGGAGGAAAGTGCGCATGGTGACTGTTGTATTCAATTCCGATGCAATTTCTGTGTTTCATCAACACTATGAAGGTCCACAGATTACAGAATGCCTCGAGATGTGCATCGGAAAGTACTACTGGTCTTGCAGGGAAAGATCAAAGCGTAGACTGTTACAGACATTACTCCGATGGAGGAAAGTGCTCGTGGTGACTGTTGTATTCAATCCCGATGCAATTTCTGTGTTTCATCAACACTCTGATAGTCCACACATTACAGAATGCCCCCAGATGTGCATCGGAAACTACTACTGGTCTTCCAGGGAACGATCGAAGCGTAGACTGTCTGAGACATTACTCCCATGGACGAAAGTGCGCATGGTGACTGTTGTATTCAATCCCGCGGCAAATTCTGTGTTTCATTAACACTTTGAAGGTCCACACATTACAGAATGCCTCCAGATGTGCATCGGAAACTACTACTGGTCTAGCAGGGAACGATCAAAGCGTAGAATCTTAGAGACATTACTCCCATGGAGGAAAGTGCTCATGGTGACCGTTGTATTCAATCCCGATGCAATTTCTGTGTTTCATCAACACTCTGATAGTCCACAGATTACATAATGCCTAAAGATGTGCATCGGAAACCACTACTGGTCTTCCAGGGAACGATCAAAGCGTAGATTTTTTGAGACATTACTCCCATGGAGGACAGTGCGCATGGTGACTCTTGTATTCACTCCCGAGGCAATTTCCGTGTTTCATCAACACTTTGAAGGTCCACAGTTTTTAGAATGCCTCCAGATGTGCATCGGAAACTACTACTGGTCTTGCAGGGAACGGTCAAATCGTAGACTGTTTGAACCATTACACCCAGGAAGGAAAGTGCGCATGTTGACTGTTGTATTCAATCCCGATGCAATTTCTGTGTTTCATCAACACTCTGATAGTCCACACATTACAGAATGCCCCCAGACGTGCAACGGAAACTGCTACTGGTCTTCCAGGAAACGATCAAAGCGTAGACTGTTTGAGACATTACTCCCATGGAGGAAAGTGCGCATGGTGACTGTTGTATTCAATCCCGATGCAATTCTGTGTTTCAACAACACTCTGATAGTCCACACATTACAGAATGACACCAGGTGTGCATCGGAAACTACTACTGGTCTTCCAGGGACGGATCATACCGTAGACTGTTTGAGACATTTCTCCCATTTAGGAAAGTGCGCATGGTGACTGTTGTATTCAATCCCGATGCAATTTCTGTGTTTCATCAACACTTTGAAGGTCCACAGATTACAGAAAGCCTCCAGATGTGCATCGGAAACTACTACTGGTCCTCTAGGAAACGATCAAAGCGTAGACTGTTTGAGACATTACTCCCATGGAGGACAGTGTGCATGGTGACTGTTGTTTTCACTCCCGAGGCAATTTCCATGTTTCATCAGTACTTTGAAGGTCCACAGATTTTAGAATGATTCCAGATGGGCATCGGAAACTACTACTGGTCTTCCAGGAAACTATGAAAGCGTAGAATGTTTGAGACATTTCTCCCATGGAGGAAAGTGCGCATGGTGACTGTTGTAGTCAATCCCAATGCAATTTCTGTGTTTCATCAACACTTTGAAGGTCCATAGATTACAGAATGCCTCCAGATGTGCATCGCAAACTACTACTGGTCTTGCAGGGAACGATCAATGCGTAGTCTATTTGAGACATTTCTCCCATGGAGGAAAGTGCGCATGGTGTCTGTTGTATTCAATCCCGATGCAATTTCTGTGTTTCATTAGCACTCTGATAGTCCACACATTACAGAATAGCCCCAGATGTGCATCGGAAACTACTGCTGGTCTTCCAGGGAACGATCAAAGCGTAGACTCTTTGAGACATTACTCCCATGGAGGAAAGTGCGCATGGTGAATGTTGTATTCAATCCCGATGCAATTTCAGTGTTTCATCAACACTCTGATAGTCCACAGATTACAGAATGACACCAGATGTGCATCGGAAACTACTACTGGTCTTCCAGGGAACGATCAAAGCGTAGACTGTTTGAGACAATATTCCGATGGAGGAAAGTCCGCATGGTGACTGTTGTAGTCAATCCCGATGCAATTTCTGTGTTTCATCAACACTTTGAAGGTCCAGAGGTTGCAGATTGCCTTGAGATGTGCATCGCTAACTACTACTGGTCTTGCAGGGAACGGCCAAAACGTAGACTGTTTGAAACATTACACCCATGGAAGAAAGTGCGCATGTTGAGTGTTGTATTCAATCCCGATGCAATATCTGTGTTTCATCAACACTCTGACAGTCCACACATTACAGAATGGCCCCAGATGTGCATCGGAAACTACTACTGTCCTTGCAGGGAACATTCAAAACGTAGAATGTTTGAACCATTACACCCATGGAGGAAAGTGCGCATGTTGACTGTTGTATTCAATCCCGATGCATTTTCTGTGTTTCATCAACACTCTGATAGTCCACAGATTACAGAATGCCCCCAGATGTGCATCAGAAACTACTACTGGTCCGACAGGAATCGATCAAAGCGTAGACTGTTTGAGACATTACTCCCATGGAGGAAAGTGCGCATGGTGACTGTTTTATTCTATCCCGATGCAATTTTGTGTTTCATTAACACTCTGATAGTCCACAGATTACGGAATGACACCAGATGTGCATCGGAAACTACTACTTGTATTCCAGGGAACGATCAATGCGTAGACTGTTTGAGATATTACTCCCATGGAGGAAAGTGCGCATGGTGACTGTTGTATTCAATTCCGATGCAATTTCTGTGTTTCATCAACACTATGAAGGTCCACAGATTACAGAATGCCTCCAGATGTGCATCGGAAACTACTACTGGTCTTGCAGGGAACGATCAAAGCGTAGACTGTTAGAGACATTACTCCCATGGAGGAAAGTGCTCATGGTGACTGTTGTATTCAATCCCCAAGCAATTTCTGTGTTTCATCAACACTCTGATAGTCCACACATTACAGAATGCCCCCAGATGTGCATCGGAAACTACTACTGGTCTTCCAGGGAACGATCGAAGCGTAGACTGTCTGAGACATTACACCCATGGAGGAAAGTGCGCATGGTGACTGTTGTATTCAATCCCGCGGCAAATTCTGTGTTTCATCAACACTTTGAAGGTCCACAGATTACAGAATGCCTCCAGATGTGCATCGGAAACTACTACTGGTCTAGCAGGGAACGATCAAAGCGTAGAATCTTAGAGACATTACTCCCATGGAGGAAAGTGCTCATGGTGACTGTTGTATTCAATCCCGATGCAAATTCTGTGTTTTATCAACACTCTGATAGTCCACAGATTACAGAATGCCTAAAGATGTGCATCGGAAACCACTACCGGTCTTCCAGGGAACGATCAAAGCGTAGATTTTTTGAGACATTACTCCCATGGAGGACAGTGCGCATGGTGACTGTTGTATTCACTCCCGAGGCAATTTCCGTGTTTCGTCAACACTTTGAAGGTCCACAGATTTTAGAATGCCTCCAGATGTGCATCGCAAACTACTACTGGTCTTGCAGGGAACTATCAAAAAGCGTAAACTGTTTGAGACATTACTCCCATGGAAGAAAGTGCACATGGTGACTCTTGTATTCAATCCCGATGCAATTTCTGTGTTTCTACAACACTCTGATAGTCCACACATTACAGAATGGCCCCAGATGTGCATCGGAAACTACTGCTGGTCTTCCAGGGAACGTCAAAGCGTAGACTGTTTGAGTCATTACTGCCATGGAGTAAAGTGCGCATGGTGACTGTTGTATTCACTCCCGAGGCAATTTCCGTGTTTCATCAATACTTTGAAGGTCCACAGATTTTAGAATGCCTCCAGATGTGCATCGGAAACTACTACTGGTCTTACAGGGAACGGCCAAAACGTAGGCTGTTTGAACCATTACACCCATGGAGGAAAGTGCGCATGTTTACTCTTGTATTCAATCCCGATGCAATATCTGTGTTTCATCAATTCTCTGATAGTCCACACACTACACAATGCCCCCAGATGTGCATCGGAAACTACTACTGGTCTTCCTGGGAACGATCGAAGCGTAAACTGTTTGAGACATTACTCCCATGGAGGAAAGTGCGCATGGTGACTGTTGTATTCAATCCCGAGGCAATTTCAGTGTTTCATCAACACTCTGATAGTCCACAGATTAGAGAGTGACACCAGATGTGCATCGGAAACTACTACTGGTCTTCCAGGGAACGATCAAAGCGTAGACTGTTTGGGACAATATTCAAATGAGGAAAGTGCGCACGGTGACTGTTGTAGTCATCCCGACGCAATTTCTGTGTTTCATTAACACTTTGAAGGTCCACAGGTTACATAATTCCTCCAGATGTGCATCGCAAACTACTACTGGTCTTGCAGGGAACGATCAAATCGTAGTCTATTTGAGACATTACTCCCATGGAGGAAAGTGCGCATGGGGTCTGTTGTATTCAATCCCGATGTAATTTCTGTGTTTCATCAACACTCTGATAGTCCACACATTACAGAATGGCCCCAGATGTGCATCGGAATCTACTACTTGTCTTCCAGGGAACGGTCAAAGCGTAGACTGTTTGAGACGTTACTCCCATGGAGGAAAGTGCACATGGTGACTGTTGTATTCAATCCCGATGCTATTTCTGTGTTTCAACAACACTCTGATAGTCCACAGATTACAGAATGCCTCCAGATGTGCATCGGAAACTAGTACTGGTCTTCCAGAGAACGATCAAACCGTAGACTGTTTGAGACATTACTCCCATGGAGGAAAGTGTGCATGGTGACTGTTGTATTCAATCCCGAGGCAATTTCCGTGTTTCATCAACACGTTGAAGGTCCACAAATTTTAGAATGCCTCCAGATGTGCATCGGAAACTACTACTGGTCTTGCAGGGAACGATCAAAACGTAGACTGTTTGAACCATTACACCCAATGCAGGAAAGTGCGCATGTTGACGGTGGTATTCAATCCCGATGCAATTTATGTGTTTCATCAACACTCTGATAGTCCACAGATTACAGAATGACCCCAGATGTGCATCGGAAACTACTACTGGTCTTCCAGGGAACGATCAAAAAGCGTAAACTGTTTGAGACATTACTCCCATGGAGGAAAGTGCACATGGTGACTGTTGTATTCAATCCCGATGCAATTTCTGTGTTTCTACAACACTCTGATAGTCCACAGATAACAGAATGCATCCAGATGTGCATCGGAAACTACTACTGTTCTTTTAGGGAACTATCAAAGAGTAGACTGTTTGAGACATTACTCCCATGGAGGAAAGTGTGCATGGTGACTGTTGTATTCAATCCCGAGGCAATTTCCGTGTTTCATCAACACGTTGAAGGTCCACAAATTTTAGAATGCCTCCAGATGTGCATCGCAAACTACTACTGGTCTTACAGGGAACGATCAAATCGTAGAGTGTTTGAACCATTACACCTAATGCAGGAAAGTGCGCATGTTGATTGTTGTATTCAATCCCGATGCAATTTATGTGTTTCATCAACACTCTGATAGTCCACAGATTACAGAATGACCCCAGATGTGCATCGGAAACTACTACTGGTCTTCCAGGGAACGATCAAAGCGTAAACTGTTTGAGACATTACTCCCATGGAGGAAAGTGGACATGGTGACTGTTGTATTCAATCCCGATGCAATTTCTTTGTTTCTACAACACTCTGATAGTCCACAGATAACAGAATGCATCCAGATGTGCATCGGAAACTACTACTGGTCTTTTTGGGAACTATCAAAGAGTAGACTGTTAGAGACATTACTCCCATGAAGGAAATGAAGCGTGGTGACTGTTGTATTCAATCCCGATGCAATTTCTGTGTGTCATCAACCCTCTGATTGTCCACACATTACACAATGCCCCCAGATGTGCATCGGAAACTACTACTGGTCTTCTATGGCACTATCAAAGCGTAAACTGTTTGAGACTTTACTCCCATGGATTAAAGTGCGCATGGTGAATGATGTATTCAATCCCGATGCAATTTCAGTGTTTCATCAACACTCTGATAGTCCACAGATTACAAAATGACACCAGATGTGCATCGGAAACTACTACTGGTCATAAGGGAACGATCAAAGCGTAGACTGTTTGAGACAATATTCCAATGGAGGAAAGTCCGCATGGTGACTGTTGTAGTCAATCCCGATGCAATTTCTGTGTTTCATCAACACTTTGAAGAGCCACAGGTTACAGAATGCCTTCAGATGTGCATCGCTAACTACTACTGGTCTTGCAGGGAACGATCAAAGCGTAGACTGTTACAGACATTACTCCGATGGAGGAAAGTGCTCATGGTGACTGTTGTATTCAATCCCGATGCAATTTCTGTGTTTCATCAACACTCTGATAGTCCACACATTACAGAATGCCCCCAGATGTGCATCGGAAACTACTACTGGTCTTCCAGGGAACGATCGAAGCGTAGACTGTCTGAGACATTACTCCCATGGACGAAAGTGCGCATGGTGACTGTTGTATTCAATCCCGCGGCAAATTCTGTGTTTCATCAACACTTTGAAGGTCCACACATTACAGAATGCCTCCATATGTGCATCGGAAACTACTACTGGTCTAGCAGGGAACGATCAAAGCGTAGAATCTTAGAGACATTACTCCCATGGAGGAAAGTGCTCATGGTGACTGTTGTATTCAATCCCGATGCAATTTCTGTGTTTCATCAACACTCTGATAGTCCACAGATTACATAATGCCTAAAGATGTGCATCAGAAACCACTACTGGTCTTCCAGGGAACGATCAAAGCGTAGATTTTTTGAGACATTACTCCCATGGAGGACAGTGCGCATGGTGACTGTTGTATTCACTCCCGAGGCAATTTCTGTATTTCATCAACACTTTGAAGGTCCACAGATTTTCGAATGCCTCCAGATGTGCATCGGAAACTACTACTGGTCTTGCAGGGAACGTCAAATCGTAGACTGTTTGAACCATTACACCCAGGAAGGAAAGTGCGCATGTTGACTGTTGTATTCAATCCCGATGCAATTTCTGTGTTTCATCAACACTCTGATAGTCCACACATTACAGAATGCCCCCAGACGTGCAACGGAAACTGCTACTGGTCTTCCAGGAAACGATCAAAGCGTAGACTGTTTGAGACATTACTCCCATGGAGGAAAGTGCGCATGGTGACTGTTGTATTCAATCCCGATGCAATTTCTGTGTTTCAACAACACTCTGATAGTCCACGCATTACAGAATGACACCAGGTGTGCATCGGAAACTACTACTGGTCTTCCAGGGACGGATCAAACCGTAGACTGTTTGAGACATTTCTCCCATTTAGGAAAGTGCGCAATGGTGACTGTTGTATCCAATCCCGATGCAATTTCTGTGTTTCATCAACACTCTGATAGTCCACACATTACAGAATGCCCCAGACGTGCAACGGAAACTGCTACTGGTCTTTCAGGGAACGATCAAATCTCAGACTGTTTCAGACATTACTCCCATGGAGGAAAGTGCGCATGGTGACTGTTGTATAAAATCCCGATACAATTTCTGTGTTTCATCAACACTCAGATAGTCCACAGATTACAGGGTGCCTCCAGATGTGCATCGGAAACTGCTATTGGTCTTCCATGGCACTATCAAAGCGTAAACTGTTTGAGACATTACTCCCATGGAGGAAAGTGCGCATGGTGACAGTTGTAGTCAATCCCGATGCAATTTCTGTGTTTCATCAACACTTTGAAGGTCCACAGGTTACAGAATGCCTTCAGATGTGCATCGCTAACTACTACTGGTCTTGCAGGGAACGGCCAAAACGTAGACTGTTTGAACCATTACACCCATGGAGGAAAGTGCGCATGTTGAGTGTTGTATTCAATCCCGATGCAATATCTGTGTTTCATCAACACTCTGACAGTCCACACATTACAGAATGGCCCCAGATGTGCATCGGAAACTACTACTGTCCTTGCAGGGATCATTCAAAACGTAGAATGTTTGAACCATTACACCCATGGAGGAAAGTGCGCATGTTGACTGTTGTATTCAATCCCGATGCATTTTCTGTGTTTCATCAACACACTGATAGTCCACAGATTACAGAATGCCCCCAGATGTGCATCGGAAACTACTACTGGTCCTACAGGAATCGATCAAAGCGTAGACTGTTTGAGACATTACTCCCATGGAGGAAAGTGCGCATGGTGACTGTTTTATTCTATCCCGATGCAATTTTGTGTTTCATTAACACTCTGATAGTCCACAGATTACGGAATGACACCAGATGTGCATCGGAAACTACTACTTGTATTCCAGGGAACGATCAATGCGTAGACAGTTTGAGACATTACTCCCATGGAGGAAAGTGCGCATGGTGACTGTTGTATTCAATTCCGATGCAATTTCTGTGTTTCATCAACACTATGAAGGTCCACAGATTACAGAATGCCTCCAGATGTGCATCGGAAACTACTACTGGTCTTGCAGGGAACGATCAAAGCGTAGACTGTTAGAGACATTACTCCCATGGAGGAAAGTGCTCATGGTGACTGTTGTATTCAATCCCGATGGAATTTCTGTGTTTCATCAACACTCTGACAGTCCACACATTACAGAGTGCCCCCAGATGTGCATCGGAAACTACTACTGGTCTTCCAGGGAACGATCGAAGCGTAGACTGTCTGAGACATTACTCCCATGGAGGAAAGTGCGCATGGTGACTGTTGTATTCAATCCCGCGGCAAATTCTGTGTTTCATCAACACTTTGAAGGTCCACAGATTACAGAATGCCTCCAGATGTGCATCGGAAACTACTACTGGTCTAGCAGGGAACGATCAAAGCGTAGAATCTTAGAGACATTAGTCCTATGGAGGAAAGTGCTCATGGTGACTGTTGTATTCAATCCCGATGCAATTTCTGTGTTTCATCAACACTCTGATAGTCCACACATTACAGAGTGCCCCCAGATGTGCATCGGAAACTACTACTGGTCTTCCAGGGAACGATCAAAGCGTAGACTGTTTTTGACATTACTGCCATGGAGTAGAGTGCGCATGGTGACTGTTGTATTCAATCCCAATGCAATTTCCGTGTTTCATCAATACTTTGAAGGTCCACAGATTTTAGAATGCCTCCAGATGTGCATCGGAAGCTACTACTGGTCTTACAGGGAACGGCCAAAACGTAGGCTGTTTGAACCATTACACCCATGGAGGAAAGTGCGCATGTTGACTCTTGTATTCAATCCCGATGCAATATCTGTGTTTCATCAACACTCTGACAGTCCACACATTACAGAATGGCCCCAGATGTGCATCGGAAACTACTGCTGGTCTTCCAGGGAACGATAAAAGCGTAGACTGTTTGAGACATTAATCCCATGGAGGAAAGTGCGCATGGTGACTGTTTTATTCAATCCCGATGCAATTTTTGTGTTTGAACAAAACTCTGATAGTTTACAGATTACAGAATGCCTCCAGATGTGCATCGGAAACTAATACTGGTCTTCCAGGGAACGATCAAAGCGTAGACTGTTTGAGACATTACTCCCATGGAGGAAAGTGCGCATGGTGACTGTTGTATTCAATCCCGATGCAATTTCTGTGTTTCATCAATTCTCTGATAGTCCACACATTACACAATGCCCCCAGATGTGCATCGGAAACTACTACTGGTCTTCCTGGGAAAGATCGAAGCGTAAACTGTTTGAGACATTACTCCCATGGAGGAAAGTGCGCATGGTGACTGTTGTATTCAATCCCGATGCAATTTCAGTGTTTCATCAACACTCTGATAGTCCACAGATTAGAGAATGACACCAGATGGGCATCGGAAACTACTACTGGTCTTCCAGGGAACGATCAAAGCGTAGACTGTTTGGGACAATATTCCCATGGAGGAAAGTGCGCACGGTGACTGTTGTAGTCATCCCGATAAAATTTCTGTGTTTCATTAACACTTTGAAGGTCCACAGGTTACATAATTCCTCCAGATGTGCATCGCAAACTACTACTGGTCTTGCAGGGAACGATCAAATCGTAGTCTATTTGAGACATTACTCCCATGGAGGAAAGTGCGCATGGGGTCTGTTGTATTCAATCCCGATGTAATTTCTGTGTTTCATCAACACTCTGATAGTCCACACATTACAGAATGGCCCCAGATGTGCATCGGAATCTACTACTTGTCTTCCAGGGAACGGTCAAAGCGTAGACTGTTTGAGACGTTACTCCCATGGAGGAAAGTGCACATGGTGACTGTTGTATTCAATCCCGATGCTATTTCTGTGTTTCAACAACACTCTGATAGTCCACAGATTACAGAATGCCTCCAGATGTGCATCGGAAACTACTACTGGTCTTCCAGAGAACGATCAAACCGTAGACTGTTTGAGACATTACTCCCATGGAGGAAAGTGTGCATGGTGACTGTTGTATTCAATCCCGAGGCAATTTCCGTGTTTCATCAACACGTTGAAGGTCCACAAATTTTAGAATGCCTCCAGATGTGCATCGAAAACTACTACTGGTCTTCCAGGGAACGATCGAAGCGTAGACTGTCTGAGACATTACTCCCATGGAGGAAAGTGCGCATGGTGACTGTTGTATTCAATCCCGCGGCAAATTCTGTGTTTCATCAACACTTTGAAGGTCCACAGATTACAGAATGCCTCCAGATGTGCATCGGAAACCACTACCGGTCTTCCAGGGAACGATCAAAGCGTAGATTTTTTGAGACATTACTCCCATGGAGGACAGTGCGCATGGTGACTGTTGGATTCACTCCCGAGGTAATTTCCGTGTTTCATCAACACTTTGAAGATCCACAGATTTTAGAATGACTCCAGATGTGCATCGGAAACTACTACTGGTCTTCCAGGGAACTATGAAAGCGTAGAATGTTTGAGACATTTCTCCCATGGAGGAAAGTGCGCATGGTGACTGTTGTAGTCAATCCCAATGCAATTTCTGTGTTTCATCAACACTTTGAAGGTCCATAGATTACACAATGCCTCCAGATGTGCATCGCAAACTACTACTGGTCTTGCAGGGAACGATCAATGCGTAGTCTATTTGAGACATTTCTCCCATGGAGGAAAGTGCGCATGGTGTCTGTTGTATTCAATCCCGATGCAATTTCTGTGTTTCATTAGCACTCTGATAGTCCACACATTACAGAATGGCCCCAGATGTGCATCGGAAACTACTGCTGGTCTTCCAGGGAACGATCAAAGTGTAGACTGTTTGAGACATTACTCCCATGGAGGAAAGTGCGCATGGTGACTGTTTTATTCAATCCCGATGCAATTTCTGTGTTTGAACAACACTCTGATAGTTTACAGTTTACAGAATGCCTCCAGATGTGCATCGGAAACTACTATTGGTCTTCCATGGCACTATCAAAGCGTAAACTGTTTGAGACATTACTCCCATGGAGGAAAGTGCGCATGGTGAATGTTGTATTCAATCCCGATGCAATTCCAGTGTTTCATCAAAACTCTGATAGTCCACAGATTACAGAATGACACCAGATGTGCATCGGAAATTACTACTGGTCTTCCAGGGAACGATCAAAGCGTAGACTGTTTGAGACAATATTCCGATGGAGGAAAGTCCGCATGGTGACTGTTGTAGTCAATCCCGATGCAATTTCTGTGTTTCATCAAGACTTTGAAGGTCCACAGGTTACAGAATGCCTTCAGATGTGCATCGCCAACGACTACTGGTCTTGCAGGGAACGGCCAAAACGTAGACTGTTTGAACCATTACACCCATGGAGGAAAGTGCGCATGTTGAGTGTTGTATTCAATCCCGATGCAATATCTGTGTTTCATCAACACTCTGACAGTCCACACATTACAGAATGGCACCAGATGTGCATCGGAAACTACTACTGTCCTTGCAGGGAACATTCAAAACGTAGAATGTTTGAACCATTACACCCATGGAGGAAAGTGCGCATGTTGACTGTTGTATTCAATCCCGATGCATTTTCTGTGTTTCATCAACACTCTGATAGTCCACAGATTGCAGAATGCCCCCAGATGTGCATCGGAAACTACTACTGGTCCTACAGGAATCGATCAAAGCGTAGACTGTTTGAGACATTACTCCCATGGAGGAAAGTGCGCATGGTGACTGTTTTATTCTATCCCGATGCAATTTTGTGTTTCATTAACACTCTGATAGTCCACAGATTACGGAATGACACCAGATGTGCATCGGAAACTACTACTTGTATTCCAGGGAACGATCAATGCGTAGACTGTTTGAGACATTACTCCCAGGGAGGAAAGTGCGCATGGTGACTGTTGTATTCAATTCCGATGCAATTTCTGTGTTTCAACAACACTATGAAGGTCCACAGATTACAGAATGCCTCCAGATGTGCATCGGAAACTACTACTGGTCTTGCAGGGAACGATCAAAGCGTAGACTGTTAGAGACATTACTCCCATGGAGGAAAGTGCTCATGGTGACTGTTGTATTCAATCCCGATGCAATTTCTGTGTTTCATAAACACTCTGATAGTCCACACATTACAGAGTGCCCCCAGATGTGCATCGGAAACTACTACTGGTCTTCCAGGGAACGATCGAAGCGTAGACTGTCTGAGACATTACTCCCATGGAGGAAAGTGCGCATGGTGACTGTCGTATGCAATCCCGCGGCAAATTCTGTGTTTCATCAACACTTTGAAGGTCCACAGATTACAGAATGCCTCCAGATGTGCATCGGAAACTACTACTGGTCTAAAAGGGAACGATCAAAGCGTAGAATCTTAGAGACATTACTCCCATGGAGGAAAGTACTCATGGTGACTGTTGTATTCAATCCAGATGCAATTTCTGTGTTTCATAAACACTCTGATAGTCCACACATTACAGAGTGCCCCCAGATGTGCATCGGAAACTACTACTGGTCTTCCAGGGAACGATCGAAGCGTAGACTGTCTGAGACATTACTCCCATGGAGGAAAGTGCGCATGGTGACTGTTGTATTCAATCCCGATGCAAATTCTGTGTTTTATCAACACTCTGATAGTCCACAGATTACAGAATGCCTAACGATGTGCATCGGAAACCACTACCGGTCTTCCAGGGAACGATCAAAGCGTAGATTTTTTGAGACATTACTCCCATGGAGGACAGTGCGCATGGTGACTGTTGTATTCACTCCCGAGGCAATTTCCGTGTTTCATCAACACTTTGAAGATCCACAGATTTTAGAATGCCTCCAGATGTGCATCGCAAACTACTACTGGTATTGCAAGGAAATATCAAAAAGCGTAAACTGTTTGAGACATTACTCCCATGGAGGAAAGTGCACATGGTGACTGTTGTATTCAATCCCGATGCAATTTCTGTGTTTCTACAACACTCTCATAGTCCACACATTACAGAATGGCCCCAGATGTGCATCGGAAACTACTGCTGGTCTTCCAGGGAACGATCAAAGCGTAGACTGTTTGAGACATTACTGCCATGGAGTAGAGTGCGCACGGTGACTGTTGTATTCAATCCCAATGCAATTTCCGTGTTTCATCAATACTTTGAAGGTCCACAGATTTTAGAATGCCTCCAGATGTGCATCGGAAGCTACTACTGGTCTTACAGGGAACGGCCAAAACGTAGGCTGTTTGAACCATTACACCCATGGAGGAAAGTGCGCATGTTGACTCTTGTATTCAATCCCTATGCAATAACTGTGTTTCATCAACACTCTGCCAGTCCACACATTACAGAATGCCTCCAGATGTGCATCGGAAACTAATACTGGTCTTCCAGGGAACGATCAAAGCGTAGACTGTTTGAGGCATTACTCCCATGGAGGAAAGTGCGCATGGTGACTGTTGTATTCAATCCCGATGCAATTTCTGTGTTTCATCAATTCTCTGATAGTCCACACATTACACAATGCCCCCAGATGTGCATCGGAAACTACTACTGGTCTTCCTGGGAACGATCGAAGCGTAAACTGTTTGAGACATTACTCCCATGGAGGAAAGTGCGCATGGTGATTGTTGTATTCAATCCCGATGCAATTTCAGTGTTTCATCAACACTCTGATAGTCCACAGATTAGAGAATGACACCAGATGTGCATCGGAAACTACTACTGGTCTTCCAGGGAACGATCAAAGCGTAGATTGTTTGGGACAATATTCCCATGGAGGAAAGTGCGCACGGTGAAAGTTGTAGTCATCCCGATGCAATTTCTGTGTTTCATTAACACTTTGAAGGTCCACAGGTTACATAATTCCTCCAGATGTGCATCGCAAACTACTACTGGTCTTGCAGGGAACGATCAAATCGTAGTCTATTTGAGACATTACTCCCATGGAGGAAAGTGCGCATGGGGTCTGTTGTATTCAATCCCGATGTAATTTCTGTGTTTCATCAACACTCTGATAGTCCACACATTACAGAATGGCCCCAGATGTGCATCGGAATCTACTACTTGTCTTCCAGGGAACGGTCAAAGCGTAGACTGTTAGAGACGTTACTCCCATGGAGGAAAGTGCACATGGTGACTGTTGTATTCAATCCCGATCCTATTTCTGTGATTCAACAACACTCTGATAGTCCACAGATTACAGAATGCCTCCTGATGTGCATCGGAAACTACTACTGGTCTTCCAGAGAACGATCAAACCGTAGACTGTTTGAGACATTACTCCCATGGAGGAAAGTGTGCATGGTGACTGTTGTATTCAATCCCGAGGCAATTTCCGTGTTTCATCAACAAGTTGAAGGTCCACAAATTTTAGAATGCCTCCAGATGTGCATCGGAAACTACTACTGGTCTTCCAGGGAACGATCGAAGCGTAGACTGTCTGAGACATTACTCCCATGGAGGAAAGTGCGCATGGTGACTGTTGTATTCAATCCCGCGGCAAATTCTGTGTTTCATCAACACTTTGAAGGTCCACAGATTACAGAATGCCTCCAGATGTGCATCGGAAACTACTACTGGTCTAGCAGGGAACGATCAAAGCGTAGAATCTTAGAGACATTACTCCCATGGAGGAAAGTGCTCATGGTGATTGTTGTATTCAATCCCGATACAATTTCTGTGTTTCATCAACACTCTGATAGTCCGCACTTTACAGAGTGCCCCCAGATGTGCATCGGAAACTACTACTGGTCTTCCAGGGAACAATCGAAGCGTAGACTGTCTGAGACATTACTCCCATGGAGGAAAGTGCGCATGGTGACTGTTGTATTCAATCCCGATGCAAATTCTGTGTTTTATCAACACTCTGATAGTCCACAGATTACAGAATGCCTAAAGATGTGCATGGGAAACCACTACCGGTCTTCCAGGGAACGATCAAAGCGTAGATTTTTTGAGACATTACTCCCATGGAGGACAGTGCGCATGGTGACTGTTGTATTCACTCCCGAGGCAATTTCCGTGTTTCATCAACACTTTGAAGATCCACAGATTTTAGAATGCCTCCATATGTGCATCGCAAACTACTACTGGTCTTGCAGGGAACTATCAAAAAGCGTAACCTGTTTGAGACATTACTCCCATGGAGGAAAGTGAACATGGTGACTGTTGTATTCAATCCCGATGCAATTTCTGTGTTTCTACAACAGTCTGATAGTCCACACATTACAGAATGGCCCCAGATGTGCATCGGAAACTACTGCTGGTCTTCCAGGGAACAATCAAAGCGTAGACTGTTTGAGACATTACTGCCATGGAGTAGAGTGCGCATGGTGACTGTTGTATTCACTCCCGAGGCAATTTCCGTGTTTCATCAATACTTTGAAGGTCCACAGATTTTAGAATGCCTCCAGATGTGCATCGGAAGCTACTACTGGTCTTACAGGGAACGGCCAAAACGTAGGCTGTTTGAACCATTACACCCATGGAGGAAAGTGCGCATGTTGACTCTTGTATTCAATCCCGATGCAATATCTGTGTTTCATCAACACTCTGACAGTCCACACATTACAGAATGGCCCCAGATGTGCATCGGAAACTACTGCTGGTCTTCCAGGGAACGATCAAAGCGTAGACTGTTTGACACATTACTCCCATGGAGGAAAGTGCGCATAGTGACTGTTTTATTCAATACCGATGCAATTTTTGTGTTTGAACAACACTCTGATAGTTTACAGATTACAGAATGCCTCCAGATGTGCATCGGAAACTAATACTGGTCTTCCAGGGAACGATCAAAGCGTAGACTGTTTGAGACATTACTCCCATGGAGGAAAGTGCGCATGGTGACTGTTGTATTCAATCCCGATGCAATTTCAGTGTTTCATCAACACTCTGATAGTCCACAGATTAGAGAATGACACCAGATGTGCATCGGAAACTACTACTGGTCTTCCAGGGAACGATCAAAGCGTAGACTGTTTGGGACAATATTCCCATGGAGGAAAGTGCGCACGGTGACTGTTGTAGTCATCCCGATGCAATTTCTGTGTTTCATTAACACTTTGAAGGTCCACAGGTTACATAATTCCTCCAGATGTGCATCGCAAACTACTACTGGTCTTGCAGGGAACGATCAAATCGTAGTCTATTTGAGACATTACTCCCATGGAGGAAAGTGCGCATGGGGTCTGTTGTATTCAATCCCGATGTAATTTCTGTGTTTCATCAACACTCTGATAGTCCACACATTACAGAATGGCCCCAGATGTGCATCGGAATCTACTACTTGTCTTCCAGGGAACGGTCAAAGCTTAGACTGTTAGAGACGTTACTCCCATGGAGGAAAGTGCACATGGTGACTGTTGTATTCAATCCCGATCCTATTTCTGTGATTCAACAACACTCTGATAGTCCACAGATTACAGAATGCCTCCTGATGTGCATCGGAAACTACTACTGGTCTTCCAGAGAACGATCAAACCGTAGACTGTTTGAGACATTACTCCCATGGAGGAAAGTGTGCATGGTGACTGTTGTATTCAATCCCGAGGCAATTTCCGTGTTTCATCAACACGTTGAAGGTCCAAAAATTTTAGAATGCCTCCAGATGTGCATCGGAAACTACTACTGGTCTTCCAGGGAACGATCGAAGCGTAGACTGTCTGAGACATTACTCCCATGGAGGAAAGTGCGCATGGTGACTGTTGTATTCAATCCCGATGCAAATTCTGTGTTTTATCAACACTCTGATAGTCCACAGATTACAGAATGCCTAAAGATGTGCATGGGAAACCACTACCGGTCTTCCAGGGAACGATCAAAGCGTAGATTTTTTGAGACATTACTCCCATGGAGGACAGTGCGCATGGTGACTGTTGTATTCACTCCCGAGGCAATTTCCGTGTTTCATCAACACTTTGAAGATCCACAGATTTTAGAATGCCTCCATATGTGCATCGCAAACTACTACTGGTCTTGCAGGGAACTATCAAAAAGCGTAAACTGTTTGAGACATTACTCCCATGGAGGAAAGTGAACATGGTGACTGTTGTATTCAATCCCGATGCAATTTCTGTGTTTCTACAACAGCCTGATAGTCCACACATTACAGAATGGCCCCAGATGTGCATCGGAAACTACTGCTGGTCTTCCAGGGAACAATCAAAGCGTAGACTGTTTGAGACATTACTGCCATGGAGTAGAGTGCGCATGGTGACTGTTGTATTCACTCCCGAGGCAATTTCCGTGTTTCATCAATACTTTGAAGGTCCACAGATTTTAGAATGCCTCCAGATGTGCATCGGAAGCTACTACTGGTCTTACAGGGAACGGCCAAAACGTAGGCTGTTTGAACCATTACACCCATGGAGGAAAGTGCGCATGTTGAATCTTGTATTCAATCCCGATGCAATATCTGTGTTTCATCAACACTCTGACAGTCCACACATTACAGAATGGCCCCAGATGTGCATCGGAAACTACTGCTGGTCTTCCAGGGAACGATCAAAGCGTAGACTGTTTGAGACATTACTCCCATGGAGGAAAGTGCGCATGGTGACTGTTTTATTCAATCCCGATGCAATTTTTGTGTTTGAACAACACTCTGATAGTTTACAGATTACAGAATGCCTCCAGATGTGCATCGGAAACTAATACTGGTCTTCCAGGGAACGATCAAAGCGTAGACTGTTTGAGACATTACTCCCATGGAGGAAAGTGCGCATGGTGACTGTTGTATTCAATCCCGATGCAATTTCAGTGTTTCATCAACACTCTGATAGTCCACAGATTAGAGAATGACACCAGATGTGCATCGGAAACTACTACTGGTCTTCCAGGGAACGATCAAAGCGTAGACTGTTTGGGACAATATTCCCATGGAGGAAAGTGCGCACGGTGACTGTTGTAGTCATCCCGATGCAATTTCTGTGTTTCATTAACACTTTGAAGGTCCACAGGTTACATAATTCCTCCAGATGTGCATCGCAAACTACTACTGGTCTTGCAGGGAACGATCAAATCGTAGTCTATTTGAGACATTACTCCCATGGAGGAAAGTGCGCATGGGGTCTGTTGTATTCAATCCAAATGTAATTTCTGTGTTTCGTCAACACTCTGATAGTCCACACATTACAGAATGGCCCCAGATGTGCATCGTAATCTACTACTTGTCTTCCAGGGAACGGTCAAAGCGTAGACTGTTTGAGACGTTACTCCCATGGAGGAAAGTGCACATGGTGACTGTTGTATTCAATCCCGATGCTATTTCTGTGTTTCAACAACACTCTGATAGTCCACAGATTACAGAATGCCTCCAGATGTGCATCGGAAGCTACTACTGGTCTTCCAGAGAACGATCAAACCGTAGACTGTTTGAGACATTACTCCCATGGAGGAAAGTGTGCATGGTGACGGTTGTATTCAATCCCGAGGCAATTTCCGTGTTTCATCAACACGTTGAAGGTCCACAAATTTTAGAATGCCTCCAGATGTGCATCGGAAAATACTACTGGTCTTGGAGGGAACGATCAAAACGTAGACTGTTTGAACCATTACACCCAATGCAGGAAAGTGCGCATGTTGACTGTTGTATTCTATCCCGATGCAATTTATGTGTTTCATCAACACTCTGATAGTCCACAGATTACAGAACGACCCCAGATGTGCATCGGAAACTACTACTGGTCTTCCAGGGAACGATCAAAGCGTAAACTGTTTTAGACATTACACCCATGGAGGAAAGTGCACATGGTGACTGTTGTATTCAATCCCGATGCAATTTCTTTGTTTCTACAACACTCTGATAGTCTACAGATAACAGAATGCATCCAGATGTGCATCGGAAACTACTACTGGTCTTTTAGGGAACTATCAAAGAGTAGACTGTTTGAGACATTACTCTAATGGAGGAAAGTGTGCATGGTGACTGTTGTATTCAATCCCGAAGCAATTTCCGTGTTTCATCAACACGTTGAAGGTCCACAAACTTTAGAATGCCTCCAGATGTGCATCGGAAACTACTACTGGTCTTGCAGGGAACGATCAAATCGTAGACTGTTTGAACCATTACACCTAATGCAGGAAAGTGCGCATGTTGACTGTTGTATTCAATCCCGATGCAATTTATGTGTTTCATCAACACTCTGATAGTCCACAGATTACAGAACGACCCCAGATGTGCATCGGAAACTACTACTTGTCTTCCAGGGAACAATCAAAGCGTAAACTGTTTTAGACATTACACCCATGGAGGAAAGTGCACATGGTGACTGTTGTATTCAATCCCGATGCAATTTCTTTGTTTCTACAACACTCTGATAGTCTACAGATAACAGAATGCATCCAGATGTGCATCGGAAACTACTACTGGTCTTTTAGGGAACTATCAAAGAGTAGACTGTTTGAGACATTACTCCCATGGAGGAAAATGCGCATGGTGACTGTAGTATTCAATCCCGAGGCAATTTCTGTGTTTCATCAACACTTTGAAGGTCCACATATTACAGAATGCCTCCAGATGTGCAACGGAAACTACTACTGGTCCTACAGGAATCGATCAAAGCGTAGACTGTTTGAGACATTACTCCCATGGAGGAAAGTGCGCATGTTGACTGTTGTATTCAATCCCGATGCAATTTATGTGTTTCATCAACACTCTGATAGTCCACAGATTACAGAACGACCCCAGATGTGCATCGGAAACTACTACTGGTCTTCCAGGGAACGATCAATGCGTAGATTGTTTGAGACATTACTCCCATGGAGGAAAGTGCGCATGGTGACTGTTGTATTCAATTCCGATGCAATTTCTGTGTTTCATCAACACTATGAAGGTCCACAGATTACAGAATGCCTCCAGATGTGCATCGGAAACTACTACTGGTCTTGCAGGGAACGATCAAAGCGTAGACTGTTAGAGACATTGCTCCCATGGAGGAAAGTGCTCATGGTGACTGTTGTATTCAATCCCGATGCAATTTCTGTGTTTCATCAACACTCTGATAGTCACAGATTACAGAATGCCCCCAGATGTGCATCGGAAACTACTACTGGTCTTCCAGGGAACGATCGAAGCGTAGACTGTCTGAGACATTACTCCCATGGAGGAAAGTGCGCATGGTGACTGTTGTATTCAATCCCGCGGCAAATTCTGTGTTTCATCAACACTTTGAAGGTCCACAGATTACAGAATGCCTCCAGATGTGCATCGGAAACTACTACTGGTCTAGCAGGGAACAATCAAAGCGTAGAATCTTAGAGACATTACTCCCATGGAGGAAAGTGCTCATGGTGACTGTTGTATTCAATCCCGATGCAAATTCTGTGTTTTATCAACACTCTGATAGTCCACAGATTACAGAATGCCTAAAGATGTGCATCGGAAACCACTACCGGTCTTCCAGGGAACGATCAAAGCGTAGATTTTTAGAGACATTACTCCCATGGAGGACAGTGCGCATGGTGACTGTTGTATTCACTCCCGAGGCAATTTCCGTGTTTCATCAACACTTTGAAGGTCCACAGATTTTAGAATGCCTCCAGATGTGCATCGCAAACTACTACTGGTCTTGCAGGGAACTATCAAAAAGCGTAAACTGTTTGAGACATTACTCCCATGGAGGAAAGTGCACATGGTGACTGTTGTATTCTATCCCGATGCAATTCCTGTGTTTCTACAACACTCTGATAGTCCACACATTACAGAATGGCCCCAGATGTGCATCGGAAACTACTGCTGGTCTTCCAGGGAACGATCAAAGCGTAGACTGTTTGAGACATTACTGCCATGGAGTAAAGTGCGCATGGTGACTGTTGTATTCACTCCCGAGGCAATTTCCGTGTTTCATCAATACTTTGAAGTTCCACAGATTTTAGAATGCCTCCAGATGTGCATCGGAAACTACTACTGGTCTTACAGGGAACGGCCAAAACGTAGGCTGTTTGAACCATTACACCCATGGAGGAAAGTGCGCATGTTGACTCTTGTATTCAATCCCGATGCAATATCTGTGTTTCATCAACACTCTGATAGTCCACAGTTTACAGAATGACCCCAGATGTGAATCGGAAACTACTACTGGTCTTCCAGGGAACGATCAAAAAGCGTAAACTGTTTGAGACATTACTCCCATGGAGGAAAGTGCACATGGTGACTGTTGTATTCAATCCCGATGCAATTTCTGTGTTTCTACAACACTCTGATAGTCCACATATAACAGAATGCATCCAGATGTGCATCGGAAACTACTACTGGTCTTTTAGGGAACTATCAAAGAGTAGACTGTTTGAGACATTACTCCCATGGAGGAAAGTGTGCATGGTGACTGTTGTATTCAATCCCGATGCAATTTCTTTGTTTCTACAACACTCTGATAGTCTACAGATAACAGAATGCATCCAGATGTGCATCGGAAACTACTACTGGTCTTTT
This sequence comes from Schistocerca gregaria, assembly GCF_023897955.1. Lineage (NCBI taxonomy): Eukaryota > Metazoa > Arthropoda > Insecta > Orthoptera > Acrididae > Schistocerca > Schistocerca gregaria. Next base: position 23,223,156 of record NC_064924.1, on the reverse strand, counting down.
AGGGAACTATCAAAGAGTAGACTGTTTGAGACATTACTCTAATGGAGGAAAGTGTGCATGGTGACTGTTGTATTCAATCCCGAAGCAATTTCCGTGTTTCATCAACACGTTGAAGGTCCACAAACTTTAGAATGCCTCCAGATGTGCATCGGAAACTACTACTGGTCTTGCAGGGAACGATCAAATCGTAGACTGTTTGAACCATTACACCTAATGCAGGAAAGTGCGCATGTTGACTGTTGTATTCTATCCCGATGCAATTTATGTGTTTCATCAACACTCTGATAGTCCACAGATTACAGAACGACCCCAGATGTGCATCGGAAACTACTACTGGTCTTCCAGGGAACGATCAAAGCGTAAACTGTTTTAGACATTACACCCATGGAGGAAAGTGCACATGGTGACTGTTGTATTCAATCCCGATGCAATTTCTTTGTTTCTACAACACTCTGATAGTCTACAGATAACAGAATGCATCCAGATGTGCATCGGAAACTACTACTGGTCTTTTAGGGAACTATCAAAGAGTAGACTGTTTGAGACATTACTCTAATAGAGGAAAGTGTGCATGGTGACTGTTGTATTCAATCCCGAAGCAATTTCCGTGTTTCATCAACACGTTGAAGGTCCACAAACTTTAGAATGCCTCCAGATGTGCATCGGAAACTACTACTGGTCTTGCAGGGAACGATCAAATCGTAGACTGTTTGAACCATTACACCTAATGCAGGAAAGTGCGCATGTTGACTGTTGTATTCAATCCCGATGCAATTTATGTGTTTCATCAACACTCTGATAGTCCACAGATTACAGAACGACCCCAGATGTGCATCGGAAACTACTACTTGTCTTCCAGGGAACAATCAAAGCGTAAACTGTTTTAGACATTACACCCATGGAGGAAAGTGCACATGGTGACTGTTGTATTCAATCCCGATGCAATTTCTTTGTTTCTACAACACTCTGATAGTCTACAGATAACAGAATGCATCCAGATGTGCATCGGAAACTACTACTGGTCTTTTAGGGAACTATCAAAGAGTAGACTGTTTGAGACATTACTCCCATGGAGGAAAATGCGCATGGTGACTGTAGTATTCAATCCCGAGGCAATTTCTGTGTTTCATCAACACTTTGAAGGTCCACATATTACAGAATGCCTCCAGATGTGCAACGGAAACTACTACTGGTCCTACAGGAATCGATCAAAGCGTAGACTGTTTGAGACATTACTCCCATGGAGGAAAGTGCGCATGTTGACTGTTGTATTCAATCCCGATGCAATTTATGTGTTTCATCAACACTCTGATAGTCCACAGATTACAGAACGACCCCAGATGTGCATCGGAAACTACTACTGGTCTTCCAGGGAACGATCAATGCGTAGATTGTTTGAGACATTACTCCCATGGAGGAAAGTGCGCATGGTGACTGTTGTATTCAATTCCGATGCAATTTCTGTGTTTCATCAACACTATGAAGGTCCACAGATTACAGAATGCCTCCAGATGTGCATCGGAAACTACTACTGGTCTTGCAGGGAACGATCAAAGCGTAGACTGTTAGAGACATTGCTCCCATGGAGGAAAGTGCTCATGGTGACTGTTGTATTCAATCCCGATGCAATTTCTGTGTTTCATCAACACTCTGATAGTCACAGATTACAGAATGCCCCCAGATGTGCATCGGAAACTACTACTGGTCTTCCAGGGAACGATCGAAGCGTAGACTGTCTGAGACATTACTCCCATGGAGGAAAGTGCGCATGGTGACTGTTGTATTCAATCCCGCGGCAAATTCTGTGTTTCATCAACACTTTGAAGGTCCACAGATTACAGAATGCCTCCAGATGTGCATCGGAAACTACTACTGGTCTAGCAGGGAACAATCAAAGCGTAGAATCTTAGAGACATTACTCCCATGGAGGAAAGTGCTCATGGTGACTGTTGTATTCAATCCCGATGCAAATTCTGTGTTTTATCAACACTCTGATAGTCCACAGATTACAGAATGCCTAAAGATGTGCATCGGAAACCACTACCGGTCTTCCAGGGAACGATCAAAGCGTAGATTTTTAGAGACATTACTCCCATGGAGGACAGTGCGCATGGTGACTGTTGTATTCACTCCCGAGGCAATTTCCGTGTTTCATCAACACTTTGAAGGTCCACAGATTTTAGAATGCCTCCAGATGTGCATCGCAAACTACTACTGGTCTTGCAGGGAACTATCAAAAAGCGTAAACTGTTTGAGACATTACTCCCATGGAGGAAAGTGCACATGGTGACTGTTGTATTCTATCCCGATGCAATTCCTGTGTTTCTACAACACTCTGATAGTCCACACATTACAGAATGGCCCCAGATGTGCATCGGAAACTACTGCTGGTCTTCCAGGGAACGATCAAAGCGTAGACTGTTTGAGACATTACTGCCATGGAGTAAAGTGCGCATGGTGACTGTTGTATTCACTCCCGAGGCAATTTCCGTGTTTCATCAATACTTTGAAGTTCCACAGATTTTAGAATGCCTCCAGATGTGCATCGGAAACTACTACTGGTCTTACAGGGAACGGCCAAAACGTAGGCTGTTTGAACCATTACACCCATGGAGGAAAGTGCGCATGTTGACTCTTGTATTCAATCCCGATGCAATATCTGTGTTTCATCAACACTCTGACAGTCCACACATTACAGAATGGCCCCAGATGTGCATCGGAAACTACTACTGGTCTTCCAGGGAACGATCAAAGCGTAAACTGTTTGAGACATTAGTCCCATGGAGGAAAGTGCGCATGGTGACTGTTGTATTCAATCCCAATGCTATTTCTGTGTTTCAACAACACTCTGATAGTCCACAGATTACAGAATGCCTCCAGATGTGCATCGGAAACTACTACTGGTCTTCCAGAGAACGACCAAACCGTAGACTGTTTGAGACATTACTCCCATGGAGGAAAGTGTGCATGGTGACTGTTGTATTCAATCCCGAGGCAATTTCCGTGTTTCATTAACACGTTGAAGGTCCACAAATTTTAGAATGCCTCCAGATGTGCATCGGAAACTACTACTGGTCTTGCAGGGAACGATCAAAACGTAGACTGTTTGAACCATTACACCCAATGCAGGAAAGTGCGCATGTTGACTGTTGTATTCTATCCCGATGCAATTTATGTGTTTCATCAACACTCTGATAGTCCACAGTTTACAGAATGACCCCAGATGTGAATCGGAAACTACTACTGGTCTTCCAGGGAACGATCAAAAAGCGTAAACTGTTTGAGACATTACTCCCATGGAGGAAAGTGCACATGGTGACTGTTGTATTCAATCCCGATGCAATTTCTGTGTTTCTACAACACTCTGATAGTCCACATATAACAGAATGCATCCAGATGTGCATCGGAAACTACTACTGGTCTTTTAGGGAACTATCAAAGAGTAGACTGTTTGAGACATTACTCCCATGGTGGAAAGTGTGCATGGTGACTGTTGTATTCAATCCCGATGCAATTTCTTTGTTTCTACAACACTCTGATAGTCTACAGATAACAGAATGCATCCAGATGTGCATCGGAAACTACTACTGGTCTTTTAGGGAACTATCAAAGAGTAGACTGTTTGAGACATTACTCTAATGGAGGAAAGTGTGCATGGTGACTGTTGTATTCAATCCCGAAGCAATTTCCGTGTTTCATCAACACGTTGAAGGTCCACAAACTTTAGAATGCCTCCAGATGTGCATCGGAAACTACTACTGGTCTTGCAGGGAACGATCAAATCGTAGACTGTTTGAACCATTACACCTAATGCAGGAAAGTGCGCATGTTGACTGTTGTATTCAATCCCGATGCAATTTATGTGTTTCATCAACACTCTGATAGTCCACAGATTACAGAACGACCCCAGATGTGCATCGGAAACTACTACTTGTCTTCCAGGGAACGATCAAAGCGTAAACTGTTTTAGACATTACACCCATGGAGGAAAGTGCACATGGTGACTGTTGTATTCAATCCCGATGCAATTTCTTTGTTTCTACAACACTCTGATAGTCTACAGATAACAGAATGCATCCAGATGTGCATCGGAAACTACTACTGGTCTTTTAGGGAACTATCAAAGAGTAGACTGTTTGAGACATTACTCCCATGGAGGAAAATGCGCATGGTGACTGTAGTATTCAATCCCGAGGCAATTTCTGTGTTTCATCAACACTTTGAAGGTCCACATATTACAGAATGCCTCCAGATGTGCAACGGAAACTACTACTGGTCCTACAGGAATCGATCAAAGCGTAGACTGTTTGAGACATTACTCCCATGGAGGAAAGTGCGCATGTTGACTGTTGTATTCAATCCCGATGCAATTTATGTGTTTCATCAACACTCTGATAGTCCACAGATTACAGAACGACCCCAGATGTGCATCGGAAACTACTACTGGTCTTCCAGGGAACGATCAATGCGTAGATTGTTTGAGACATTACTCCCATGGAGGAAAGTGCGCATGGTGACTGTTGTATTCAATTCCGATGCAATTTCTGTGTTTCATCAACACTATGAAGGTCCACAGATTACAGAATGCCTCCAGATGTGCATCGGAAACTACTACTGGTCTTGCAGGGAACGATCAAAGCGTAGACTGTTAGAGACATTGCTCCCATGGAGGAAAGTGCTCATGGTGACTGTTGTATTCAATCCCGATGCAATTTCTGTGTTTCATCAACACTCTGATAGTCACAGATTACAGAATGCCCCCAGATGTGCATCGGAAACTACTACTGGTCTTCCAGGGAACGATCGAAGCGTAGACTGTCTGAGACATTACTCCCATGGAGGAAAGTGCGCATGGTGACTGTTGTATTCAATCCCGCGGCAAATTCTGTGTTTCATCAACACTTTGAAGGTCCACAGATTACAGAATGCCTCCAGATGTGCATCGGAAACTACTACTGGTCTAGCAGGGAACAATCAAAGCGTAGAATCTTAGAGACATTACTCCCATGGAGGAAAGTGCTCATGGTGACTGTTGTATTCAATCCCGATGCAAATTCTGTGTTTTATCAACACTCTGATAGTCCACAGATTACAGAATGCCTAAAGATGTGCATCGGAAACCACTACCGGTCTTCCAGGGAACGATCAAAGCGTAGATTTTTAGAGACATTACTCCCATGGAGGACAGTGCGCATGGTGACTGTTGTATTCACTCCCGAGGCAATTTCCGTGTTTCATCAACACTTTGAAGGTCCACAGATTTTAGAATGCCTCCAGATGTGCATCGCAAACTACTACTGGTCTTGCAGGGAACTATCAAAAAGCGTAAACTGTTTGAGACATTACTCCCATGGAGGAAAGTGCACATGGTGACTGTTGTATTCTATCCCGATGCAATTCCTGTGTTTCTACAACACTCTGATAGTCCACACATTACAGAATGGCCCCAGATGTGCATCGGAAACTACTGCTGGTCTTCCAGGGAACGATCAAAGCGTAGACTGTTTGAGACATTACTGCCATGGAGTAAAGTGCGCATGGTGACTGTTGTATTCACTCCCGAGGCAATTTCCGTGTTTCATCAATACTTTGAAGTTCCACAGATTTTAGAATGCCTCCAGATGTGCATCGGAAACTACTACTGGTCTTACAGGGAACGGCCAAAACGTAGGCTGTTTGAACCATTACACCCATGGAGGAAAGTGCGCATGTTGACTCTTGTATTCAATCCCGATGCAATATCTGTGTTTCATCAACACTCTGACAGTCCACACATTACAGAATGGCCCCAGATGTGCATCGGAAACTACTACTGGTCTTCCAGGGAACGATCAAAGCGTAAACTGTTTGAGACATTAGTCCCATGGAGGAAAGTGCGCATGGTGACTGTTGTATTCAATCCCAATGCTATTTCTGTGTTTCAACAACACTCTGATAGTCCACAGATTACAGAATGCCTCCAGATGTGCATCGGAAACTACTACTGGTCTTCCAGAGAACGACCAAACCGTAGACTGTTTGAGACATTACTCCCATGGAGGAAAGTGTGCATGGTGACTGTTGTATTCAATCCCGAGGCAATTTCCGTGTTTCATTAACACGTTGAAGGTCCACAAATTTTAGAATGCCTCCAGATGTGCATCGGAAACTACTACTGGTCTTGCAGGGAACGATCAAAACGTAGACTGTTTGAACCATTACACCCAATGCAGGAAAGTGCGCATGTTGACTGTTGTATTCTATCCCGATGCAATTTATGCGTTTCATCAACACTCTGATAGTCCACAGTTTACAGAATGACCCCAGATGTGAATCGGAAACTACTACTGGTCTTCCAGGGAACGATCAAAAAGCGTAAACTGTTTGAGACATTACTCCCATGGAGGAAAGTGCACATGGTGACTGTTGTATTCAATCCCGATGCAATTTCTGTGTTTCTACAACACTCTGATAGTCCACATATAACAGAATGCATCCAGATGTGCATCGGAAACTACTACTGGTCTTTTAGGGAACTATCAAAGAGTAGACTGTTTGAGACATTACTCCCATGGAGGAAAGTGTGCATGGTGACTGTTGTATTCAATCCCGAGGCAATTTCCGTGTTTAATCAACACGTTGAAGGTCCACAAATTTTAGAATGCCTCCAGATGTGCATCGGAAACTACTACTGGTCTTGCAGGGAACGATGAAATCGTAGACTGTTTGAACCATTACACCTAATGCAGGAAAGTGCGCATGTTGACTGTTGTATTCAATCCCGATGCAATTTATGTGTTTCATCAACACTCTGATAGTCCACAGATTACAGAATGACCCCAGATGTGCATCGGAAACTACTACTGGTCTTCCAGGGAACGATCAAAGCGTAAACTGTTTGAGACATTACTCCCATGGAGGAAAGTGCACATGGTGACTGTTGTATTCAATCCCGATGCAATTTCTTTGTTTCCACAACACTCTGATAGTCCACAGATAACAGAATGCATCCAGATGTGAATCGGAAACTACTACTTGTATTCCAGGGAACGATCAATGCGTAGACTGTTTGAGACATTACTCCCATGGAGGAAAGTGCGCATGGTGACTGTTGTATTCAATTCCGATGCAATTTCTGTGTTTCATCAACACTATGAAGGTCCACAGATTACAGAATGCCTCCAGATGTGCATCGGAAACTACTACTGGTCTTGCAGGGAACGATCAAAGCGTAGACTGTTAGAGACATTACTCCTATGGAGGAAAGTGCTCTTGGTGACTGTTGTAATCAATCCCGATGCAATTTCTGTGTTTCATCAACACTCTGATAGTCCACACATTACAAAATGCCCCCAGATGTGCATCGGAAACTACTACTGGTCTTCCAGGGAACGATCGAAGCGTAGACTGTCTGAGACATTACTCCCATGGAGGAAAGTGCGCATGGTGACTGTTGTATTCAATCCCGCGGCAAATTCTGTGTTTCATCAACACTTTGAAGGTCCACAGATTACAGAATGCCTCCAGATGTGCATCGGAAACTACTACTGGTCTAGCAGGGAACGATCAAAGCGTAGACTGTTTGAGACATTACTCCCATGGAGGAAAGTGCGCATGGTGACTGTTGTATTCAATCCCGATGCAATTTCTGTGTTTCATCAATTCTCTGATAGTCCACACATTACACAATGCCCCCAGATGTGCATCGGAAACTACTACTGGTCTTCCTGGGAACGATCGAAGCGTAAACTGTTTGAGACATTACTCCCATGGAGGAAAGTGCGCATGGTGACTGTTGTATTTAATCCCGATGCAATTTCAGTGTTTCATCAACACTCTGATAGTCCACAGATTAGAGAATGACACCAGATGTGCATCGGAAACTACTACTGGTCTTCCAGGGAACGATCAAAGCGTAGACTGTTTGGGACAATATTCCCATGGAGGAAAGTGCGCACGGTGTCTGTTGTATTCAATCCCGAGGCAATTTCCGTGTTTCATCAACACATTGAAGGTCCACAAATTTTAGAATGCCTCCAGATGTGCATCGGAAACTACTACTGGTCTTGCAGGGAACGGTCAAAACGTAGACTGTTTGAACCATTACACCCAATGCAGGAAAGTGCGCATGTTGACTGTTGTATTCTATCCCGATGCAATTTCTGTGTTTCATTAACACTTTGAAGGTCCACAGGTTACATAATTCCTCCAGATGTGCATCGCAAACTACTACTGGTCTTGCAGGGAACGATCAAATCGTAGTCTATTTGAGACATTACTCCCATGGAGGAAAGTGCGCATGGGGTCTGTTGTATTCAATCCCGATGTAATTTCTGTGTTTCATCAACGCTCTGATAGTCCACACATTACAGAATGGCCCCAGATGTGCATCGGAATCTACTACTTGTCTTCCAGGGAACGGTCAAAGCGTAGACTGTTTGAGACGTTACTCCCATGGAGGAAAGTGCTCATGGTGACTGTTGTATTCAATCCCGATGCTATTTCTGTGTTTCAACAACACTCTGATAGTCCACAGATTACAGAATGCCTCCAGATGTGCATCGGAAACTACTACTGGTCTTCCAGAGAACGACCAAACCGTAGACTGTTTGAGACATTACTCCCATGGAGGAAAGTGTGCATGGTGACTGTTGTATTCAATCCCGAGGCAATTTCCGTGTTTCATTAACACGTTGAAGGTCCACAAATTTTAGAATGCCTCCAGATGTGCATCGGAAACTACTACTGGTCTTGCAGGGAACGATCAAAACGTAGACTGTTTGAACCATTACACCCAATGCAGGAAAGTGCGCATGTTGACTGTTGTATTCTATCCCGATGCAATTTATGTGTTTCATCAACACTCTGATAGTCCACAGTTTACAGAATGACCCCAGATGTGAATCGGAAACTACTACTGGTCTTTTAGGGAACTATCAAAGAGTAGACTGTTTGAGACATTACTCCCATGGAGGAAAGTGTGCATGGTGACTGTTGTATTCAATCCCGAGGCAATTTCCGTGTTTCATCAACACGTTGAAAGTCCACAAATTTTAGAATGCCTCCAGATGTGCATCGGAAACTACTACTGGTCTTGCAGGGAACGATGAAATCGTAGACTGTTTGAACCATTACACCTAATGCAGGAAAGTGCGCATGTTGACTGTTGTATTCAATCCCGATGCAATTTATGTGTTTCATCAACACTCTGATAGTCCACAGATTACAGAATGACCCCAGATGTGCATCGGAAACTACTACTGGTCTTCCAGGGAACGATCAAAGCGTAAACTGTTTGAGACATTACTCCCATGGAGGAAAGTGCACATGGTGACTGTTGTATTCAATCCCGATGCAATTTCTTTGTTTCTACAACACTCTGATAGTCCACAGATAACAGAATGCATCCAGATGTGCATCGGAAACTACTACTGGTCTTTTAGGGAACTATCAAAGAGTAGACTGTTTGAGACATTACTCCCATGGAGGAAAGTGCGCATGGTGACTGTAGTATTCAATCCCGAGGCAATTTCTGTGTTTCATCAACACTTTGAAGGTCCACATATTACAGAATGCCTCCTGATGTGCAACGGAAACTACTACTGGTCCTACAGGAATCGATCAAAGCGTAGACTGTTTGAGACATTACTCCCATGGAGGAAAGTGCGCATGGTGACTGTTTTATTCTATCCCGATGCAATTTTGTGTTTCATTAACACTCTGATAGTCCACAGATTACGGAATGACACCAGATGTGCATCGGAAACTACTACTTGTATTCCAGGGAACGATCAATGCGTAGACTGTTTGAGACATTACTCCCATGGAGGAAAGTGCGCATGGTGACTGTTGTTTTCAATTCCGATGCAATTTCTGTGTTTCATCAACACTATGAAGGTCCACAGATTACAGAATGCCTCCAGATGTGCATCGGAAACTACTACTGGTCTTGCAGGGAACGATCAAAGCGTAGACTGTTAGAGACATTACTCCCATGGAGGAAAGTGATCTTGGTGACTGTTGTATTCAATCCCGATGCAATTTCTGTGATTCATCAACACTCTGATAGTCCACACATTACAGAATGCCCCCAGATGTGCATCGGAAACTACTACTGGTCTTCCAGGGAACGATCGAAGCGTAGACTGTCTGAGACATTACTCCCATGGAGGAAAGTGCGCATGGTGACTGTTGTATTCAATCCCGCGGCAAATTCTGTGTTTCATCAACACTTTGAAGGTCCACAGATTACAGAATGCCTCCAGATGTGCATCGGAAACTACTACTGGTCTAGCAGGGAACGATCAAAGCATAGAATCTTAGAGACATTACTCCCATGGAGGAAAGTGCTCATGGTGACTGTTGTATTCAATCCCGATGCAAATTCTGTGTTTTATCGACACTCTGATAGTCCACAGATTACAGAATGCCTAAAGATGTGCATCGGAAACCACTACCGGTCTTCCAGGGAACGATCAAAGCGTAGATTTTTAGAGACATTACTCCCATGGAGGACAGTGCGCATGGTGACTGTTGTATTCACTCCCGAGGCAATTTCCGTGTTTCATCAACACTTTGAAGGTCCACAGATTTTAGAATGCCTCCAGATGTGCATCGCAAACTACTACTGGTCTTGCAGGGAACTATCAAAATGCGTAAACTGTTGGAGACATTACTCCCATGGAGGAAAGTGCACATGGTGACTGTTGTATTCAATCCCGATGCATTTTCTGTGTTTCTACAACACTCTGATAGTCCACACATTACAGAATGGCCCCAGATGTGCATCGGAAACTACTGCTGGTCTTCCAGGGAACGATCAAAGCGTAGAATGTTTGAGACATTACTGCCATGGAGTAAAGTGCGCATGGTGACAGTTGTATTCACTCCCGAGGCAATTTCCGTGTTTCATCAATACTTTGAAGTTCCACAGATTTTAGAATGCCTCCAGATGTGCATCGGAAACTACTACTGGTCTTACAGGGAACGATCAAAGCGTAGACTGTTTGAGACATTACTCCCATGGAGGAAAGTGCGCATGGTGACTGTTTTATTCAATCCCGATGCAATTTTTGTGTTTGAACAACACTCTGATAGTTTACAGATTACAGAATGCCTCCAGATGTGCATCGGAAACTAATACTGGTCTTCCAGGGAACGATCAAAGCGTAGACTGTTTGAGACATTACTCCCATGGAGGAAAGTGCGCATGGTGACTGTTGTATTCAATCCCGATGTAATTTCTGTGTTTCATCAATTCTCTGATAGTCCACACATTACACAATGCCCCCAGATGTGCATCGGAAACTACTACTGGTCTTCCTGGGAACGATCGAAGCGTAAACTGTTTGAGACATTACTCCCATGGAGGAAAGTGCGCATGGTGACTGTTGTATTTAATCCCGATGCAATTTCAGTGTTTCATCGACACTCTGATAGACCACAGATTAGAGAATGACACCAGATGTGCATCGGAAACTACTACTGGTCTTCCAGGGAACGATCAAAGCGTAGACTGTTTGGGACAATATTCCCATGGAGGAAAGTGCGCACGGTGACTGTTGTAGTCATCCCGATGCAATTTCTGTGTTTCGTTAACACTTTGAAGGTCCACAGGTTACATAATTCCTCCAGATGTGCATCGCAAACTACTACTGGTCTCGCAGGGAACGATCAAATCGTAGTCTATTTGAGACATTACTCCCATGGAGGAAAGTGCGCATGGGGTCTGTTGTATTCAATCCCGATGTAATTTCTGTGTTTCATCAACACTCTGATAGTCCACACATTACAGAATGGCCCCAGATGTGCATCGGAATCTACTACTTGTCTTCCAGGGAACGGTCAAAGCGTAGACTGTTTGAGACGTTACTCCCATGGAGGAAAGTGCACATGGTGACTGTTGTATACAATCCCGATGCTATTTTTGTGTTTCAACAACACTCTGATAGTCCACAGATTACAGAATGCCTCCAGATGTGCATCGGAAACTACTACTGGTCTTTTAGGGAACTATCAAAGAGTAGACTGTTAGAGAGATTACTCCCATGGAGGAAAGTGTGCATGGTGACTGTTGTATTCAATCCCGAGGCAATTTCCGTGTTTCATCAACACGTTGAAGGTCCACATATTTTGGAATGCCTCCAGATGTGCATCGGAAACTACTACTAATCTTGCAGGGAACGATCAAATCGTAGACTGTTTGAACCATTACACCCAATGCAGGAAAGTGCGCATGTTGACTGTTGTATTCAATCCCGATGCAATTTATGTGTTTCATCAACACTCTGATAGTCCACAGATTACAGAATGACCCCAGATGTGCATCGGAAACTACTACTGGTCTTCCAGGGAACGATCAAAACGTAAACTGTTTGAGACATTACTCCCATGGAGGAAAGTGCACATGGTGACTGTTGTATTCAATCAAGATGCAATTTCTTTGTTTCTACAACACTCTGATAGTCCACAGATAACAGAATGCATCCAGATGTGCATCGGAAACTACTACTGGTCTTTTAGGGAACTATCAAAGAGTAGACTGTTTGAGACATTACTTCCAAGGAGGAAAGTGCGCATGGTGACTGTTGTATTCAATCCCGATGCAATTTCTGTGTTTCATCAATTCTCTGATAGTCCACACATTACACAATGCCCCCAGACGTGCATCGGAAACTACTACTGGTCTTCCTGGGAACGATCGAAGCGTAAACTGTTTGAGACATTACTCCCATGGAGGAAAGTGCGCATGGTGACTGTTGTATTTAATCCCGATGCAATTTCAGTGTTTCATCGACACTCTGATAGTCCACAGATTAGAGAATGACACCAGATGTGCATCGGAAACTACTACTGGTCTTCCAGGGAAAGATCAAAGCGTAGACTGTTTGGGACAATATTCCCATGGAGGAAAGTGCGCACGGTGACTGTTGTAGTCATCCCGATGCAATTTCTGTGTTTCATTAACACTTTGAAGGTCCACAGGTTACATAATTCCTCCAGATGTGCATCGCAAACTACTACTGGTCTTGCAGGAAACGATCAAATCGTAGTCTATTTGAGACATTACTCCCATGGAGGAAAGTGCGCATGGGGTCTGTTGTATTCAATCCCGATGTAATTTCTGTGTTTCATCAACACTCTGATAGTCCACACATTACAGAATGGCCCCAGATGTGCATCGGAATCTAATACTTGTCTTCCAGGGAACGGTCAAAGCGTAGACTGTTTGAGACGTTACTCCCATGGAGGAAAGTGCACATGGTGACTGTTGTATTCAATCCCGATGCTATTTCTGTGTTTCAACAACACTCTGATAGTCCACAGATTACAGAATGCCTCCAGATGTGCATCGGAAACTACTACTGGTCTTGCAGGGAACGATCAAAGCGTAGACTGTTAGAGACATTACTCCCATGGAGGAAAGTGCTCATGGTGACTGTTGTATTCAATCCCGATGCAATTTCCGTGTTTCATCAACACTCTGATAGTCCACACATTACAGAATGCCCCCAGATGTGCATTGGAAACTACTACTGGTCTTCCAGGGAACGATCGAAGCGTAGACTGTCTGAGACATTACTCCCATGGAGGAAAGTGCGCATGGTGACTGTTGTATTCAATCCCGCGGCAAATTCTGTGTTTCATCAACACTTTGAAGGTCCACAGATTACAGAATGCCTCCAGATGTGCATCGGAAACTACTACTGGTCTAGCAGGGAACGATCAAAGCGTAGAATCTTAGAGACATTACTCCCATGGAGGAAAGTGCTCATGGTGACTGTTGTATTCAATCCCGATGCAAATTCTGTGTTTTATCAACACTCTGATAGTCCACAGATTACAGAATGCCTAAAGATGTGCATCGGAAACCACTACCGGTCTTCCAGGGAACGATCAAAGCGTAGATTTTTAGAGACATTACTCCCATGGAGGACAGTGCGCATGGTGACTGTTGTATTCACTCCCGAGGCAATTTCCGTGTTTCATCAACACTTTGAAGGTCCACAGATTTTAGAATGCCTCCAGATGTGCATCGCAAATACTACTGGTCTTGCAGGGAACTATCAAAAAGCGTAAACTGTTTGAGACATTACTCCCATGGAGGAAAGTGCACATGGTGACTGTTGTATTCTATCCCGATGCAATTCCTGTGTTTCTACAACACTCTGATAGTCCACACATTACAGAATGGCCCCAGATGTGCTTCGGAAACTACTGCTGGTCTTCCAGGGAACGATCAAAGCGTAGACTGTTTGAGACATTACTGCCATGGGGTAAAGTGCGCATGGTGACTGTTGTATTCACTCCCGAGGCAATTTCCGTGTTTCAACAATACTTTGAAGTTCCACAGATTTTAGAATACCTGCAGATGTGCATCGGAAACTACTACTGGTCTTACAGGGAACGGCCAAAACGTAGGCTGTTTGAACCATTACACCCACGGAGGAAAGTGCGCATGTTGACTCTTGTATTCAATCCCGATGCAATATCTGTGTTTCATCAACACTCTGACAGTCCACACATTACAGAATGGCCCCAGATGTGCATCGGAAACTACTGCTGGTCTTCCAGGGAACGATCAAAGCGTAGACTGTTTGAGACATTACTCCCATGGAGGAAAGTGCGCATGGTGACTGTTGTATTCAATCCCGATGCAATTTCTGTGTTTCATCAATTCTCTGATAGTCCACACATTACACAATGCCCCCAGATGTGCATCGGAAACTACTACTGGTCTTCCTGGGAACGATCGAAGCGTAAACTGTTTGAGACATTACTCCCATGGAGGAAAGTGCGCATGGTGACTGTTGTATTTAATCCCGATGCAATTTCAGTGTTTCATCAACACTCTGATAGTCCACAAATTAGAGAATGACACCAGATGTGCATCGGAAACTACTACTGGTCTTCCAGGGAACGATCAAAGCGTAGACTGTTTGGGACAATATTCCCATGGAGGAAAGTGCGCACGGTGACTGTTGTAGTCATCCCGATGCAATTTCTGTGTTTCGTTAACACTTTGAAGGTCCACAGGTTACATAATTCCTCCAGATGTGCATCGCAAACTACTACTGGTCTTGCAGGGAACGCTCAAATCGTAGTCTATTTGAGACATTACTCCCATGGAGGAAAGTGCGCATGGTGACTGTTGTATTCAATCCCGATGTAATTTCTGTGTTTCATCAACACTCTGATAGTCCACACATTACAGAATGGCCCCAGATGTGCATCGGAATCTACTACTTGTCTTCCAGGGAACGGTCAAAGCGTAGACTGTTTGAGACGTTACTCCCATGGAGGAAAGTGCACATGGTGACTGTTGTATACAATCCCGATGCTATTTCTGTGTTTCAACAACACTCTGATAGTCCACAGATTAGAGAATGCCTCCAGATGTGCATCGGAAACTACTACTGGTCTTTTAGGGAACTATCAAAGAGTAGACTGTTTGAGACATTACTCCCATGGAGGAAAGTGTGCATGGTGACTGTTGTATTCAATCCCGAGGCAATTTCCGTGTTTCATCAACACGTTGAAGGTCCACAAATTTTAGAATGCCTCCAGATGTGCATCGGAAACTACTACTAATCTTGCAGGGAACGATCAAATCGTAGACTGTTTGAACCATTACACCTAATGCAGGAAAGTGGGCATGGTGACCGTTGTATTCAATCCCGATGCAATTTATGTGTTTCATCAACACTCTGATAGTCCACAGATTACAGAATGACCCCAGATGTGCATCGGAAACTACTACTGGTCTTCCAGAGAACGATCAAAACGTAAACTGTTTGAGACATAACTCCCATGGAGGAAAGTGCACATGGTGACTGTTGTATTCAATCCCGATGCAATTTCTTTGTTTCTACAACACTCTGATAGTCCACAGATAACAGAATGCATCCAGATGTGCATCGGAAACTACTACTGGTCTTTTAGGGAACTATCAAAGAGTAGACTGTTTGAGACATTACTCCCATGGAGGAAAGTGCGCATGGTGACTGTAGTATTCAATCCCGAGGCAATTTCTGTGTTTCATCAACACTTTGAAGGTCCACATATTACAGAATGCCTCCAGATGTGCAACGGAAACTACTACTGGTCTTCCAGGGAACGATCAAATCGTAGACTGTTTGAGACATTACTCCCATGGAGGAAAGTGCGCATGGTGACTGTTGTAATCAATCCCGATGAAATTTCTGTGATTCAACAACACTCTGATAGGCCACAGATTACAGAATGCCTCCAGATGTGCATCGGAAACTACTACTGGTCTTCCAGGGAACGATCAAAGCGTAAACTGTTTGAGACATTAGTCCCATGGAGGAAAGTGTGCATGGTGACTGTTGTACTCAATCACGATGGAATTTCTGTGTTTCATCAACACTCTGATAGTCCACAGATTACAGAATGCCTCCAGATGTGCATTGGAAACTACTACTACTCTTACAGGGAACGATCAAAGAGTAGACTGTATGAGACATTACTCCCATGGAGGAAAGTGCGCATGGTGACAGTTGTATTCAATCCCGAGGCAATTTCCGTGTTTCAACAACACTTTGAAGGTCCACATATTTTAGAATGCTTCCAGATGTGCATCGGAAGCTACTACTGGTCTTGCAGGGAACGATCAAAACGTAGACTGTTTGTGACATTACTCCCACGGAGTAAAGTGCGCATGGTGACTGTTGTGTTCAATCCCGATGCAATTTCTGTGTTTCAACAACACACTGATAGTTCACAGATTACAGAATGCCTCCAGATGTGCATCGGAAACTACTACTGGTCTTCCAGGGAAAGATTATAGCGTAGACTGTTTGAGACATTACTCCCATGGAGGAAATTGCGCATGGTGACTGTTTTATACAATCCCGATGCAATTTCTGTGTTTCAACAACACTGTGATAGTCCAAAGATTACAGAATGCCTCCAGATGTGCAGCGGAAACTACTACTGGTCTTCCAGGGAACGATCAAAGCGTAGACTGTTTGAGACATTACTCCCATGGAGGAAAGTGCACATGGTGACTGTTGTATTCAATCCCGATGCAATTTCTGTGTTTCTACAACACTCTGATAGTCCACAGATTACAGAATGCATCCAGATGTGCATCGGAAACTACTACCGGTCTTTTAGGGAACGATCAAAGAGTGGACTGTGTAAGACATTACTCCCATGGAGGAAAGTGCGCATGGTGACTGTTGTATTCAATCCCGAGGCAATTTCTGTGTTTCATCAACACTTTGAAGGTCCACAGATTACAGAATGCCTCCCGATGTGCAACGGAAACTACTACTGGTCTTCCAGGGAACGATCAAACCATATACTATTTGAGACATTACTCCCATGGAGGACAGTGCGCATGGTGACTGTTGTATTCAATCCCGATGAAATTTCTGTGTTTCATCAACACTCTGATAGTCCACACATTACAGAATGCCCCCAGATGTGCATCGGAAACTACTACTGTTCTTCCAGGAAACGATCAAATGTAGACTGTTTGAGACATTACTCCCATGGAAGAAAGTGTGCATGGTGACTGTTGTATTCAATCCCGATGCAATTTCTGTGTTTCATCAACACTTTGAAGGTCCACAGATTACAGAATGCTTCCAGATGTGCATCGGAAACTACTACTGGTCTTGCAGTGAACGATCAAAACGTAGACTGTTTGAACCATTACACCTATTTAGGAAAGTGCGCATGTTGACTGTTGTATTCAATCCATATGCAATTTATGTCTTTCATCAACAATCTGGTAGTCCACAGATTACAGAATGCCCCCAGATGTGCATCAGAAACTACTACTGGTCTTCCAGGAAACGATCAAAACGAAGACTGTTTGAGACATTACGCCCACGGAGGTAAGTGCGCATGGTGACTGTTCTATTCAATCCCGATGCAATTTCTGTGTTTCAACAACACACTGATAGTCCACAGATTACAGAATGCCTCCAGATGTGTATCGGAAACTACTACTGGTCTTCCAGGGAACGATCAATGCGTAGACTGTTTGAGACATTTCTCCAATGGAGGAAAGTGCGCATGGTGACTGTTGTATTCAATCACGATGCAATTTCTGTGTTTCTACAACACTCTGATAGTCCACAGATAACAGAATGCATCCAGATGTGCATCGGAAACTACTACTGGTCTTCCAGGGAACGATCTAAAAGTAGACTGTTTTTGACATTACTCCCATGGAGGAAAGTGCGCATGGTGACTGTTGTATTCAATCCCGATGCAATTTCTGTGTTTCATCAACACTTTGAAGGTCCACAGATTACAGAATGCCTCCAGATGTGCATCGGAAACTACTACTGGTCCTCCAGGATACGATCAAAGCGTAGACTGTTTGAGACATTACTCCCATGGAGGAAAGTACGAATGGTGACTGTTGTATTCAATCCCGATGCAATTTCTGTGTTTCAACAACACTCTGATAGTCCACTGATTACAGAATGCCTCCAGATGTGCATCGGAAACTACTACTGGACTTCCAGGAAACCATCAAAGCGTAAACTGATTGAGACATTAATCCCAAGGAGGAAAATGCGCATGGTGACTGTTGTATTCAATCCCGAGGCAATTTCTGTGTTTCGTCAACACTTTGAAGGTCCACAGATTACAGAATGCCTCGAGATGTGCAACGGAAACTACTACTGGTCTTCAAGGGAACGATCAAATCGTAGTCTATTTGAGACATTACTCCCATGGAGGAAAGTGCGCATGGGGTCTGTTGCATTCAATCCCGATGCAATTTCTGTGTTTCATCAACACTCTGATAGTCCACACATTACAGAATGCCCCCAGATGTGCATCGGAAACTACTACTGGTCTTCCAGGGAACGATCGAAGCGTTGACTGTCTGAGACATTACTCCCATGGAGGAAAGTGCGCATGGTGACTGTTGTATTCAATCCCGCGGCAAATTCTGTGTTTCATCAACACTTTGAAGGTCCACAGATTACAGAATGCCTCCAGATGTGCATCGGAAACTACTACTGGTCTAGCAGGGAACGATCAAAGCGTAGAATCTTAGAGACATTACTCCCATGGAGGAAAGTGCTCATGGTGACTGTTGTATTCAATCCCGATGCAAATTCTGTGTTTTATCGACACTCTGATAGTCCACAGATTACAGAATGCCTAAAGATGTGCATCGGAAACCACTACCGGTCTTCCAGGGAACGATCAAAGCGTAGATTTTTAGAGACATTACTCCCATGGAGGACAGTGCGCATGGTGACTGTTGTATTCACTCCCGAGGCAATTTCCGTGTTTCATCAACACTTTGAAGGTCCACAGATTTTAGAATGCCTCCAGATGTGCATCGCAAACTGCTACTGGTCTTGCAGGGAACTATCAAAATGCGTAAACTGTTTGAGACATTACTCCCATGGAGGAAAGTGCACATGGTGACTGTTGTATTCAATCCCGATGCATTTTCTGTGTTTCTACAACACTCTGATAGTCCACACATTACAGAATGGCCCCAGATGTGCATCGCAAACTACTGCTGGTCTTCCAGGGAACGATCAAAGCGTAGAATGTTTGAGACATTACTGCCATGGAGTAAAGTGCGCATGGTGACTGTTGTATTCACTCCCGAGGCAATTTCCGTGTTTCATCAATACTTTGAAGTTCCACAGATTTTAGAATGCCTCCAGATTTGCATCGGAAACTACTACTGGTCTTACAGGGAACGATCAAAGCGTAGACTGTTTGAGACATTACTCCCATGGAGGAAAGTGCGCATGGTGACTGTTTTATTCAATCCCGATGCAATTTTTGTGTTTGAACAACACTCTGATAGTTTACAGATTACAGAATGCCTCCAGATGTGCATCGGAAACTAATACTGGTCTTCCAGGGAACGATCAAAGCGTAGACTGTTTGAGACATTACTCCCATGGAGGAAAGTGCGCATGGTGACTGTTGTATTCAATCCCGATGCAATTTCTGTGTTTCATCAATTCTCTGATAGTCCACACATTACACAATGCCCCCAGATGTGCATCGGAAACTACTACTGGTCTTCCTGGGAACGATCGAAGCGTAAACTGTTTGAGACATTACTCCCATGGAGGAAAGTGCGCATGGTGACTGTTGTATTTAATCCCGATGCAATTTCAGTGTTTCATCGACACTCTGATAGTCCACAGATTAGAGAATGACACCAGATGTGCATCGGAAACTACTACTGGTCTTCCAGGGAACGATCAAAGCGTAGACTGTTTGGGACAATATTCCCATGGAGGAAAGTGCGCACGGTGACTGTTGTAGTCATCCCGATGCAATTTCTGTGTTTCGTTAACACTTTGAAGGTCCACAGGTTACATAATTCCTCCAGATGTGCATCGCAAACTACTACTGGTCTTGCAGGGAACGATCAAATCGTAGTCTATTTGAGACATTACTCCCATGGAGGAAAGTGCGCATGGGGTCTGTTGTATTCAATCCCGATGTAATTTCTGTGTTTCATCAACACTCTGATAGTCCACACATTACAGAATGGCCCCAGATGTGCATCGGAATCTACTACTTGTCTTCCAGGGAACGGTCAAAGCGTAGACTGTTTGAGACGTTACTCCCATGGAGGAAAGTGCACATGGTGACTGTTGTATACAATCCCGATGCTGTTTCTGTGTTTCAACAACACTCTGATAGTCCACAGATTACAGAATGCCTCCAGATGTTTATCGGAAACTACTACTGGTCTTTTAGGGAACTATCAAAGAGTAGACTGTTTGAGAGATTACTCCCATGGAGGAAAGTGTGCATGGTGACTGTTGTATTCAATCCCGAGGCAATTTCCGTGTTTCATCAACACGTTGAAGGTCCACATATTTTGGAATGCCTCCAGATGTGCATCGGAAACTACTACTAATCTTGCAGGGAACGATCAAATCGTAGACTGTTTGAACCATTACACCTAATGCAGGAAAGTGCGCATGTTGACTGTGGTATTCAATCCCGATGCAATTTATGTGTTTCATCAACACTCTGATAGTCCACAGATTACAGAATGACCCCAGATGTGCATCGGAAACTACTACTGGTCTTCCAGGGAACGATCAAAACGTAAACTGTTTGAGACATTACTCCCATGGAGGAAAGTGCACATGGTGACTGTTGTATTCAATCCCGATGCAATTTCTTTGTTTCTTCAACACTCTGATAGTCCACAGATAACAGAATGCATCCAGATGTGCATCGGAAACTACTACTGGTGTTTTAGGGAACTATCAAAGAGTAGACTGTTTGAGACATTACTCCCATGGAGGAAAGTGCGCATGGTGACTGTAGTATTCAATCCCGAGGCAATTTCTGTGTTTCATCAACACTTTGAAGGTCCACATATTACAGAATGCCTCCAGATGTGCAACGGAAACTACTACTGGTCTTCCAGGGAACGATCAAATCGTAGACTGTTTGAGACATTACTCCCATGGAGGAAAGTGCGCATGGTGACTGTTGTAATCAATCCCGATGAAATTTCTGTGATTCAACAACACTCTGATAGGCCACAGATTACAGAATGCCTCCAGATGTGCATCGGAAACTACTACTGGTCTTCCAGGGAACGATCAAAGCGTAAACTGTTTGAGACATTAGTCCCATAGACGAAAGTGTGCATGGTGACTGTTGTACTCAATCACGATGGAATTTCTGTGTTTCATCAACACTCTGATAGTCCACAGATTACAGAATGCCTCCAGATGTGCATTGGAAACTACTACTGGTCTTACAGGGAACGATCAAAGAGTAGACTGTATGAGACATTACTCCCATGGAGGAAAGTGCGCATGGTGACAGTTGTATTCAATCCCGAGGCAATTTCCGTGTTTCAACAACACTTTGAAGGTCCACATATTTTAGAATGCTTCCAGATGTGCATCGGAAACTACTACTGGTCTTGCAGGGAACGATCAAAACGTAGACTGTTTGAGACATTACTCCCACCGAGTAAAGTGCGCATGGTGACTGTTGTGTTCAATCCCGATGCAATTTCTGTGTTTCAACAACACACTGATAGTCCACAGATTACAGAATGCCTCCAGATGTGCATCGGAAACTACTACTGGTCTTCCAGGGAAAGATCATAGCGTAGACTGTTTGAGACATTACTCCCATGGAGGAAATTGCGCATGGTGACTGTTTTATACAATCCCGATGCAATTTCTGTGTTTCAACAACACTGTGATAGTCCAAAGATTACAGAATGCCTCCAGATGTGCAGCGGAAACTACTACCGGTCTTTTAGGGAACGATCAAAGAGTGGACTGTGTAAGACATTACTCCCATGGAGGAAAGTGCGAATGGTGACTGTTGTATTCAATCCCGATGCAATTTCTGTGTTTCATCAACATTTTAAAGGTCCACAGATTACAGAGTGCCTCCAGATGTGCATCGGAAACTACTACTGGTCGTACAGGGAACGATCAAAGCGTAGACTGTTTTAGACATTACTCCCTTGGAGGAAAGTGCGCATGGTGACTGTTGTAGTCAATCCCGATGCAATTTCTGTGTTTCATCAACACTCTGATAGTCCACACATTACAGAATGCCCCCAGATGTGCATCGGAAACTACTACTGTTCTTCCAGGAAACGATCAAATGTAGACTGTTTGAGACATTACTCCCATGGAAGAAAGTGTACATGGTGACTGTTGTATTCAATCCCGATGCAATTTCTGTGTTTCATCAACACTTTGAAGGTCCACAGATTACAGAATGCTTCCAGATGTGCATCGGAAACTACTACTGGTCTTGCAGTGAACGATCAAAACGTAGACTGTTTGAACCATTACACCTATTTAGGAAAGTGCGCATGTTGACTGTTGTATTCAATCCATATGCAATTTATGTCTTTCATCAACAATCTGGTAGTCCACAGATTACAGAATGCCCCAAGATGTGCATCAGAAACTACTACTGGTCTTCCAGGAAACGATCAAAGCTAAGACTGTTTGAGACATTACTCCCACGGAGGTAAGTGCGCATGGTGACTGTTCTATTCAATCCCGATGCAATTTCTGTGTTTCAACAACACACTGATAGTCCACAGATTACAGAATGCCTCCAGATGTGCATCGGAAACTACTACTAGTCTTCCAGGGAACGATCAATGCGTAGACTGTTTGAGACATTTCTCCAATGGAGGAAAGTGCGCATGGTGACTGTTGTATTCAATCACGATGCAATTTCTGTGTTTCTACAACACTCTGATAGTCCACAGATAACAGAATGCATCCAGATGTGCATCGGAAACTACTACTGGTCTTCCAGGGAACGATCTAAAAGTAGACTGTTTGAGACATTACTCCCATGGAGGAAAGTGCGCATGGTGACTGTTGTATTCAATCCCGATGCAATTTCTGTGTTTCAACAACACTCTGATAGTCCACAGATAACAGAATGCCTCCAGATGTGCATCGGAAACTAGTACTGGTCTTCCAGGGAACGATCAAAGCGTAAACTGTTTGAGACATTACTCCCATGGAATAAAGTACACATGGTGACTGTTGTATTGAATCCGGATGCAATTTATGTGTTTCAACAACACTCTGATAGTCCACAGAATACAGAATGCATCCAGATGTGCATTGGAAACTACTACTGGTCTTACAGGGAACGATCGACAAGTAGACTGTATGAGACATTACTCCCATGGAGGAAAGTGCGCATGGTGACTGTTGTATCCAATCCCGAGGCAATTTCCGTGTTTCATCAACACTTTGAAAGTCCACATATTTTAGAATGCCTCCAGATGTGCATCGGAAACTACTAATGGTCTTGCAGGGAACGATCAAAGCGTAAACTGTTAGAGACATTACTCCCATGGAGAAAAGTGCGCATGGCGACTGTTGTATTCAAACCCGATGATATTTCTGTGTTTCTACAACACGCTGATAGTCCACAGATAACAGAATGCATCCAGATGTGCATCGGAAACTACTACTGGGATTTTAGGGAAGGATCAAAGAGTAGACTGTATGAGAAATTACTCCCATGGAGGAAAGTGCGCATGGTGACTGTTGTATTCAATCCAGAGGCAATTTCTGTGTTTCATCAACTCTTTGAAGGTCCACAGATTACAGAATGCCTCCAGATGTGCATCGGAAACTACTACTGGTCTTCCAGGAAACGATCAAACCGTAGACTGTTTGAGACATTACTCCCATGGAGGAAAGTGCGCATGGTGACTGTTGTATTCAATCCCGATGCAATTTCTGTGTTTCAACAACACACTGATAGTCCACAGATTACAGAATGCCTCCAGATGTGCATCGGAAACTACTACTGGTCTTCCAGGGAAAGATCTTAGCGTAGACTGTTTGAGACATTACTCCCATAGAGGAAATTGCGCATGGTGACTGTTGTATACAATCCCGATGCAATTTCTGTGTTTCAACAACACTCCGATAGTCCACAGATTACAGAATTCCTCCAGATGTGCATCGGAAACTTCTACTGGTCCTACACGAACGATGAAAGTGTAGACTGTTTGAGACATTACTCCCATGGAGCAAAGTACACATGGTGACCGTTGTATTCAATCACGATGCAATTTCTGTGTTTCAACAACACTCTGATAGTCCACAGATTACAGAATGCCTCCAGATGTGCATCGGAAACTACTACTGGACTTCCAGGAAACCATCAAAGCGTAAACTGATTGAGACATTAATCCCAAGGAGGAAAATGCGCATGGTGACTGTTGTATTCAATCCCGAGGCAATTTCTGTGTTTCGTCAACACTTTGAAGGTCCACAGATTACAGAATGCCTCCAGATGTGCAACGGAAACTACTACTGGTCTTCAAGGGAACGATCAAATCGTAGTCTATTTGAGACATTACTCCCATGGAGGAAAGTGCGCATGGGGTCTGTTGTATTCAATCCCGATGCAATTTCTGTGTTTCATCAACACTCTGATAGTCCACACATTACAGAATGGCCCCAGATGTGCATCGGAATCTACTACTGGTATTCCAGGGAACGATCAAATCATATACTATTTGAGACATTTCTCCCATGGAAGAAAGTGCGCATGGTGACTGTTGTATTCAATCCCGATTTAAAATTTCTGTGATTCAACAACACTCTGATAGTCCACAGATTACAGAATGCCTCCAGATGTGCATCGGAAACTACTACTGGTCTTCCAGGGAACGATCAAAGCGTAAACTGTTTGAGAGATTACTCCCATGGAGGAAAGTGTGCATGGTGACTGTTGTATTCAATCCCAAAGCAATTTCTGTGTTTCATCAAAACCTTGAAGGTCCACAGATTACAGAATGCCTCCAGATGTGCAACGGAAACTAATACTGATCTTCCAGGGAACGATCAAATCGTAGACTGTTTCAGACATTACGCCCATGGAGGAAAGTGCGCATGGTGACTGTTGTATTCAATCCCGATGAAATTTCTGTGTTTCGTCAACACTCTGATAGTCCACAGATTACAGAATGCCTCCAGATATGCATCGGAAATTACTACTGGTCTTCCAGGGAACGATCAAAGCTTAAACTGTTTGAGACATTACTTCCATGGAGGAAAGTGCGCATGGTGACTGTTGTATTCAATCCCGATGCAATTTCTGTGTTTCATCAACACTCTGATAGTCCACAGAATACAGAATGCATCCAGATGTGCATCGGAAACTACTACTGGTCTTACAGGGAACGATCGAAAAGTAGACCGTATGAGACATTACTCCCATGGAGGAAAGTGCGCATGGTGACTGTTGTATTGAATCCCGAGGCAATTTCCGTGTTTCATCAACACTTTGAAGGTCCACATATTTTAGAATGCCTCCAGATGTGCATCGGAAACTACTAATGGTCTTGCAGGGAACGATCAAAGCGTAAACTGTTAGAGACATTACTCCCATGGAGAAAAGTGCGCATGGTGACTATTGTATTCAATCCCGATTAAAAATATCTGTGATTCAACAACACTCTGATAGTCCACAGATTACAGAATGCCTCCAGATGTGCATCGGAAACTACTACTGGTCTTCCAGGGAACGATCAAAGCGTAAACTGTTTGAGAGATTACTCCCATGGAGGAAAGTGTGCATGGTGACTGTTGTATTCAATCCCGATGCAATTTCTGTGTTTCATCAACACTCTGATAGTCCAAAAATTACAGAATGCCTCCAGATGTGCATCGGGAACTACTACTGGTCTTCCAGGGAACGATGAAAGCGTAGACTGTTTGAGACATTACTCCCATGGAGGAAAGTGCGCATGGTGACTGTTGTATTCAATCCCGATGCGATTTCTGTGTTTCATCAACACACTGATAGTCCACAGATTTCAGAATGCCTCCAGATGTGCATCGGAAACTACTACTGGTCTTCCCGCGAACGATCAGAGCGTCGACTGTATCAGACATTACTCCCATGCAGGAAAGTGCGGATGGTGACGGTTGTATTCAATCCCGATGCAATTTCTGTGTTTCATCAACACTCTGATAGTCAACAGATTACAGAATGCCAACAGATGTGCATCGGAAACTACTACTGGTCTTCCAGGGAACGATCAAATCGTAGACTGTTTGTGACTTACCTCCCGTGGTGGAAAGTGCGCATGGTGACTGTTGTATTTAATCCCGAAGCAATTTCTGTGTTTCATCAACACTCTGATAGTCAACAGATTACAGAATGCCAACAGATGTGCATCGGAAACTACTACTGGTCTTCCAGGGAACGATCAAATCGTAGACTGTTTGAGTATTACTCCCATGGAGGAAAGTGCGCATGGTAACTGTTGTATTCAATCCCGAGGAAATTTCTGTGTTTCATCAACACTCTAATAGTCCACAGATTACAGAAAGCCTCCTGATGTGCATCGGAAACTACTACTGGTCTTCCAGGGAACGATCAAAGCGTAGACTGTTAGAGACATTACTCCCATGGAGGAAAGAGCGCATGGTAAATGTTGTATTCAATCCCGATGCAATTTCAGTGTTTCATCAACAGTCTGATTCTCCACAGATTACAGAATGCCTCCAGATGTGCATCGGAAACTACTATTTGTCTTCCGGGGAACGATCAAAGCGTAGACTCTTAGAGACATTACTCCCATGGAGGAAAAAGTGCATGGTAACTGTTGTATTCAAAACCCGATGCAATTTCTTTGTTTCATCAACACTCTGATACTCCACAGATAACAGAATGCCTCCAGATGAGCATCGGAAACTACTGCTGGTCTTCCAGGGAACGATCAAAGCGTTGACTGTTTGAGACATTACTCCCATGGAGGAAGTGCGCATGGTGGCTGTTGTAATCAATCCCGATGCAATTTCTGTGTTTCATCAACACTTTAAAAGTCCACATATTACAGAATGCCTCCAAATGTGCATCGGAAACTACTACTGGTCTTTCAGGGAACGATTAAAGCGTAGACTGTTTGAGACATTACTTTTACGGAGGAATGTTCTCATGGTGACTGTTGTATTCAATCCCGATGCAATTTCTGTGTTTCATCAACACTCTGATAGTACACAGATTACAGAATGGCACCAGATATGCATCGGAAACTACTACTGGTCTTCCAGGGAACGATCAAAGCGTAGACTGTTTCAGACATTACTCCCATGGAGGAAGGTGCGGATGGTGACTGTTGTATTCAATCCCGATGCTATTTCTGTGTTGCTTCAACACTCTGATAGTCCGCAGATTACACAATGCCACCAGAAGTGCATCGGAAACTACTACTGGTCTTCCAGGGAACGATCAAACCGTAGACTGTTTGAGACATACCTCCCGTGGAGGAAAGTGCGCTTGGTGACTGTTGTATTCATTCCCTATGCAATTTCTGTGTTTCATGAACACTCTGATAGTCCACAGATTACAGAATGGCACCAGATATGCATCGGAAACTACTACTGGTCTTCCAGAGAACGATCAAAGCATAGACTGTTTGAGAATTACTGCCATGGAGGAAAGTGCGCATGGTGAATGTTGTTTTCAATCCCGATCCAATTTCTGTGTTTCATCAACACTCTGATAGTCCACAGATTACAGAAAGCCTCCAGATATGCATCGGAAACTACTATTGGTCTTCCAGGGAACGATCAAAGCGAAGACTGTAGGACACATTACTCCCATGGAGGAAAGTGCGCATGGTGACTGTTGTATTCAATCCCGATGCAATTTCAGTGTTTCATCAACACTCTGATTCTCCACAGATTACAGAATGCCACCAGATATGCATCGGAAACTACTACTTGTCTTCCGGGAACGATCAAAGCGTAGACTGTAAGAGACATTACTCCCATGGAGGAAAGTGCGCATGGTGACTGCTGTATTCAATCCCGATGCAATTTCTGTGTTTCATCAACACTCTGATAGTCCAAAGATTACGGAAAGCCTCCAGATGTGCATCGGAAGCTACTACTGATCTTCCAGGGAACGATCAAAGCGTAGACTGTTAGAGACATTACTCCCATGGAGTAAAGTGCGCATGGTGACTGTTGTATTCAATCCCGATGCAATTTCTGTGCTTCATCAACACTCTGATAGTCCACAGATTACAGAATGCCTCCAGATGTGCAATTGAAATTACTTCTGGTCTTCCAGGGAACGATCAAAGCGTAGACTGTTTAAGACATTACCCCCATGGAGGAAACTGTTCATGGAGACTGTTGTATTCAATATCGATGCAATTTCTGTGTTTCATCAGCACTCTGATAATCCACAGATTACAGAATGCCTCCAGATGTGCATCGGAAACTGTTACTGGCCTTCCAGGGAACGATCAAAGCGTAAACTCTATGTAACATACCTCCTATGGAGGAAAGTGCGCATGGTGACTGTTGTATTCAATCCCGATGCTATTTCTGTGTTTCATCAACACTCTGATAGTCCACAGATTACAGAATGCCTCCGTGCATCGGAAACTACTACTGGTCTTCCAGGGATCGATCAAAGCGTAGACTGTTTGGGACATTACTCCCATGGAGGGAAGTGCGCATTGTAACTGTTGTATTCAATCCCGATGCAATTTCTGTGTTTCATCAACACTCTGATAGTCCACAGAATACAGAATGCCTACCGATGTGCATCGGAAACTACTACTGGTCTTCCAGGGAACGATCAAAGCGTAGACTGTTTGGGACATTACTCCCATGGAGGAAAGTGCGCATGGTGACTGTTGTATTCAATCCCGATGCAATTGCTGTGTTTCATCAACACTCTGATAGACCACAGATTACAGAATGCCACGAGATGTGCATCGGAAACTGCTACTGGTCTTCCAGCAAACGATCTAATCGTAGACTGTTTCAGACATTACTCCCATGGAGGAAAGTGTGGATGGTGACTGTTTTATTCAATCCCGATGCTAATTCTGTGTTTCATCAACACTCTGATAGTCCACGGATTACAGAATGCCACCAGATGTGCATCGGAAACTACTACTGGTCTTCCAGGGAACGATCAAAGCGTAGACTGTTTAGGACATTACCCCCATGGAGGAAACTGTTCATGGAGACTGTTGTATTCAATATCGATGCAATTTCTGTGTTTCATCAGCACTCTGATAGTCCACAGATTACAGAATGCTTCCAGATGTGCATCGGAAACTGTTACTGGCCTTCAAGGGAACGATCAAAGCGTAAACTCTATGTAACATACCTCCTATGGAGGAAAGTGCGCATGGTGACTGTTGTATTCAATCCCGATGCAATTTCTGTGTTTCATCAACACTCTGATAGTCCACAGATTACAGAATGCCTCCGTGCATCGGAAACTACTACTGGTCTTCCAGGGATCGATCAAAGCGTAGACTGTTTGGGACATTACTCCCATGGAGGGAAGTGCGCATTGTAACTGTTGTATTCATTCCATATGCAATTTCTGTGTTTCATGAACACTCTGATAGTCCACAGATTACAGAATGGCACCGGATATGCATCGGAAACTACTACTGGTCTTCCAGAGAACGATCAAAGCATAGACTGTTTGAGAATTACTGCCATGGAGGAAAGTGCGCATGGTGAATGTTGTTTTCAATCCCGATCCAATTTCTGTGTTTCATCAACACTCTGATAGTCCACAGATTACAGAAAGCCTCCAGATATGCATCGGAAACTACTACTGGTCTTCCAGGGAACGATCAAAGCGAAGACTGTTGGACACATTACTCCCATGGAGGAAAGTGCGCATGGTGACTGTTGTATTCAATCCCGATGCAATTTCAGTGTTTCATCAACACTCTGATTCTCCACAGATTACAGAATGCCACCAGATATGCATCGGAAACTACTACTGGTCTTCCAGGGAACGATTAAAGCGTAGACTGTTTGAGACATTACATTTACGGAGGGATGTGCTCATGGTGACTGTTGTATTCAATCCCGATGCAATTTCTGTGTTTCATCAACACTCTGATAGTACACAGATTACAGAATGCCTCCAGATGTGCATCGGAAACTGCTACTGGTCTTCCAGGGAACGATCCAAGCGTGAACTCTTTGAAACATTACTCCCATGGAGGAAAGTGCGCATGGTGACTGTTGTATACAATCCCGATGCAATTTCTGTGTTTCATCATTACTCTGATAGTCCACCGATTACAGAATGCCTCCAGAAGTTAATCGGAAACTACTACTGGTCTTCCAGGGAACGATCAAAGCGTGGACTGTTTGGGACATTACTCCCATGGAGTAAAGTGCGCATGGAGACTATTGTATTCAATCCCGATGCAATTTCTGTGTTTCATCAACACTCTGATAGTCCAAAGATTACGGAAAGCCTCCAGATGTGCATCGGAAACTACTACTGGTCTTCCAGGAAACGATCAAAGCGTAGACTGTTTCAGACATTACTCCCATGGAGGAAAGTGCGGATGGTGACTGTTGTATTCAATCCCGATGCAATTTCTGTGTTTCATCAACACTCTGATAATCCACAGATTAAAGAATGGCACCAGATATGCATCGGAAACTACTACTGGTCTTCCAGGGAACGATCAAAGCATAGACTGTTTGAGAATTACTCCCTTGGAGGAAAGTGCGCATGGTGACTCCTGTATTCAATCCCCATGCAATTTCTGTGTTTCATCAACACCCTGATAGTCTACATATTACAGAATGCCACCAGATGTGCATCGGAAACTACTGCTGGTGTTCCACGGAACGATCAAAGCGTAGACTGTAGGAGACATTACTCCCGTGGAAGAATGTGCGCATGGTGACTGTTGTATTCATCCCGATGCAATTTCTATGTTTCATCAACACTCTGATAGTCCACATGTTACAGAATGCCTCCAGATGTTCATCGGAAACTACTACTGGCCTTCCAGGGAACGATAAAAGCGCAGACTGTTTGAGACATTAGTCCCATTGAGGAAAGTGCACATGGTGACTGTTGTATTCAATCAGGATGCAATTTCTGTGTTTCCTCAACACTCTGATAGTCCACAGATTACAGAATGCCTCCAGATGTGCATCGGAAACTACTACTGGTCTTCCAGGGAACGATCAAATCGTAAACTCCTTTGGACATTACTCGCATGGAGGAAAGTGCGCATGGTGACTGTTGTATTCAATCCCAATGCAATTTCTGTGTTTAATCAACACTCTGATAGTCCAAAAATGACAGAATGCCTCCAGATGTGCATCGGGAACTACTACTGGTCTTCCAGGGAACGATCAAAGCTTAGACTGTTTGAGACATTACTCCCATGGAGGAAAGTGCGCATGGTGACTGTTGTATTCAATCCCGATGCAATTTCTGTGTTTCATCAACACTCTGATAGTCCAAAAATTACAGAATGCCTCCAGATGTGCATCGGGAACTACTACTGGTCTTCCAGGGAACGATAAAAGCGTAGACTGTTTGAGACATTAATCCCATGGAGGAAAGTGCGCATGGTGACTGTTGTATTCAATCCCGATGCGATATCTGTGTTTCATCAACACACTGATAGTCCACAGATTTCAGAATGCCTCCAGATGTGCATCGGAAACTACTACTGGTCTTCCCGCGAACGATCAGAGCGTCGACTGTATCAGACATTACTCCCATGCAGGAAAGTGCGGATGGTGACTATTGTATTCAATCCCGATGCAATTTCTGTGTTTCATCAACACTCTGATAGTCCACAGATTACAGAATGCCACGAGATGTGCATCGCAAACTACTACTGGTCTTCCAGGGAACGATCAAATCGTCGACTGTTTGTGACTTACCTCCCGTGGTTGAAAGTGCGCATGGTGACTGTTGTATTTAATCCCGAAGCAATTTCTGTGTTAAATCAACACTCTGATAGTCAACAGATTACAGAATGCCAACAGATGTGCATCGGAAACTACTACTGGTCTTCCAGGGAACGATCAAATCGTAGACTGTTTGAGTATTACTCCCATGGAGGAAAGTGCGCATGGTAACTGTTGTATTCAATCCCGAGGAAATTTCTGTGTTTCATCAACACTCTGATAGTCCACAGATTACAGAAAGCCTCCTGATGTGCATCGGAAACTACTACTGGTCTTCCAGGGAACGATCAAAGCGTAGACTGTTAGAGACATTACTCCCATGGAGGAAAGAGCGCATGGTAAATGATGTATTCAATCCCGATGCAATTTCAGTGTTTCATCAACACTCTGATTCTCCACAGATTACAGAATGCCTCCAGATGTGCATCGGAAACTACTATTTGTCTTCCGGGGAACGATCAAAGCGTAGACTCTTAGAGACATTACTCCCATGGAGGAAAAAGTGCATGGTAACTGTTGTATTCAAAACCCGATGCAATTTCTTTGTTTCATCAACACTCTGATACTCCACAGATAACAGAATGCCTCCAGATGAGCATCGGAAACTACTACTGGTCTTCCAGGGATCGATCAAAGCGTTGACTGTTTGAGACATTACTCCCGAGGAGGAAGTGCGCATGGTGGCTGTTGTAATCAATCCCGATGCAATTTCTGTGTTTCATCAACACTTTAAAAGTCCACATATTACAGAATGCCTCCAAATGTGCATCGGAAACTACTACTGGTCTTTCAGGGAACGATTAAAGCGTAGACTGTTTGAGACATTACTTTTACGGAGGAATGTTCTCATGGTGACTGTTGTATTCAATCCCGATGCAATTTCTGTGTTTCATCAACACTCTGATAGTACACAGATTACAGAATGCCTCCAGATGTGCATCGGAAACTGCTACTGGTCTTCCAGGGAACGATCAAAGCGTGAACTCTTTGAAACATTATTCCCATGGAGGAAAGTGCGCATGGTGACTGTTGTATACAATCCCGATGCAATTTCTGTGTTTCATCAATACGCTGATAGTCCACCGATTACAGAATGCCTCCAGATGTTAATCGGAAACTACTACTGGTCTTCCAGGGAACGATCAAAGCGTAGACTGTTTGGGACATTACTCCCATGGAGGAAAGTGCGCATGGAGACTGTTGTATTCAATCCCGATGCAATTTCTGTGTTTCATCAACACTCTGATAGTCCAAAGATTACGGAAAGCCTCCAGATGTGCATCGGAAACTACTACTGGTCTTCCAGGGAACGACAAAGCGTAGACTGTTAGAGACATACCTCCCGTGGAGGAAAGTGCGCTTGGTGACTGTTGTATTCATTCCCTATGCAATTTCTGTGTTTCATGAACACTCTGATAGTCCACAGATTACAGAATGGCACCAGATATGCATCGGAAACTACTACTGGTCTTCCAGAGAACGATCAAAGCATAGACTGTTTGAGAATTACTGCCATGGAGGAAAGTGCGCATGGTGAATGTTGTTTTCAATCCCGATCTAATTTCTGTGTTTCATCAACACTCTGATAGTCCACAGATTACAGAAAGCCTCCAGATATGCATCGGAAACTACTACTGGTCTTCCAGGGAACGATCAAAGCGAAGACTGTAGGACACATTACTCCCATGGAGGAAAGTGCGCATGGTGACTGTTGTATTCAATCCCGATGCAATTTCAGTGTTTCATCAACACTCTGATTCTCCACAGATTACAGAATGCCACCAGATATGCATCGGAAACTACTACTTGTCTTCCGGGAACGATCAAAGCGTAGACTGTAAGAGACATTACTCCCATGGAGGAAAGTGCGCATGGTGACTGCTGTATTCAATCCCGATGCAATTTCTGTGTTTCATCAACACTCTGATAGTCCAAAGATTACGGAAAGCCTCCAGATGTGCATCGGAAGCTACTACTGATCTTCCAGGGAACGATCAAAGCGTAGACTGTTAGAGACATTACTCCCATGGAGTAAAGTGCGCATGGTGACTGTTGTATTCAATATCGATGCAATTTCTGTGTTTCATCAGCACTCTGATAATCCACAGATTACAGAATGCCTCCAGATGTGCATCGGAAACTGTTACTGGCCTTCCAGGGAACGATCAAAGCGTAAACTCTATGTAACATACCTCCTATGGAGGAAAGTGCGCATGGTGACTGTTGTATTCAATCCCGATGCAATTTCTGTGTTTCATCAACACTCTGATAGTCCACAGATTACAGAATGCCTCCGTGCATCGGAAACTACTACTGGTCTTCCAGGGATCGATCAAAGCGTAGACTGTTTGGGACATTACTCCCATGGAGGGAAGTGCGCATTGTAACTGTTGTATTCAATCCCGATGCAATTTCTGTGTTTTATCAACACTCTGATAGTCCACAGAATACAGAATGCCTACCGATGTGCATCGGAAACTACTACTGGTCTTCCAGGGAACGATCAAAGCGTAGACTGTTTGGGACATTACTCCCATGGAGGAAAGTGCGCATGGTGACTGTTGTATTCAATCCCGATGCAATTTCTGTGTTTCATCAACACTCTGATAGACCACAGATTACAGAATGCCACGAGATGTGCATTGGAAACTACTACTGGTCTTCCAGCAAACGATCAAATCGTAGACTGTTTCAGACATTACTCCCATGGAGGAAAGTGTGGATGGTGACTGTTTTATTCAATCCCGATGCTATTTCTGTGTTTCATCAACACTCTGATAGTCCACGGATTACAGAATGCCACCAGATGTGCATCGGAAACTACTACTGGTCTTCCAGGGAACGATCAAAGCGTAGACTGTTCAAGACATTACCCCCATGGAGGAAACTGTTCATGGAGACTGTTGTATTCAATATCGATGCAATTTCTGTGTTTCATCAGCACTCTGATAGTCCACAGATTACAGAATGCCTCCAGATGTGCATCGGAAACTGTTACTGGCCTTCCAGGGAACGATCAAAGCGTAAACTCTATGTAACATACCTCCTATGGAGGAAAGTGCGCATGGTGACTGTTGTATTCAATCCCGATGCAATTTCTGTGTTTCATCAACACTCTGATAGTCCACAGATTACAGAATGCCTCCGTGCATCGGAAACTACTACTGGTCTTCCAGGGATCGATCAAAGCGTAGACTGTTTGGGACATTACTCCCATGGAG
This sequence comes from Schistocerca gregaria, assembly GCF_023897955.1. Classification (NCBI taxonomy): domain Eukaryota; kingdom Metazoa; phylum Arthropoda; class Insecta; order Orthoptera; family Acrididae; genus Schistocerca; species Schistocerca gregaria. The sequence continues at coordinate 23,187,719 of NC_064924.1, read as the reverse complement.
GGAAGTGCGCATTGTAACTGTTGTATTCATTCCCTATGCAATTTCTGTGTTTCATGAACACTCTGATAGTCCACAGATTACAGAATGGCACCAGATATGCATCGGAAACTACTACTGGTCTTCCAGAGAACGATCAAAGCATAGACTGTTTGAGAATTACTGCCATGGAGGAAAGTGCGCATGGTGAATGTTGTTTTCAATCCCGATCCAATTTCTGTGTTTCATCAACACTCTGATAGTCCACAGATTACAGAAAGCCTCCAGATATGCATCGGAAACTACTACTGGTCTTCCAGGGAACGATCAAAGCAAAGACTGTTGGACACATTACTCCCATGGAGGAAAGTGCGCATGGTGACTGTTGTATTCAATCCCGATGCAATTTCAGTGTTTCATCAACACTCTGATTCTCCACAGATTACAGAATGCCACCAGATATGCATCGGAAACTACTACTTGTCTTCCGGGGAACGATCAAAGCGTAGACTGTAAGAGACATTACTCCCATGGAGGAAAGTGCGCATGGTGACTGTTGTATTCAATCCCGATGCAATTTCTGTGTTTCATCAACACTCTGATAGTCCAAAGATTACGGAAAGCCTCCAGATGTGCATCGGAAGTTACTACTGATCTTCCAGGTAACGATCAAAGCGTAGACTGTTAGAGACATTACTCCCATGGAGTAAAGTGCGCATAGTGACTGTTGTATTCAATCCCGATGCAATTTCTGTGTTTCATCAACACTCTGATAGTCCACAGATTACAGAATGCCTCCAGATGTGCAATTGAAATTACTTCTGGTCTTCCAGGGAACGATCAAAGCGTAGACTGTTTAAGACATTACCCCCATGGAGGAAACTGTTCATGGAGACTGTTGTATTCAATATCGATGCACTTTCTGTGTTTCATCAGCACTCTGATAGACCACAGATTACAGAATGCCTCCAGATGTGCATCGGAAACTGTTACTGGCCTTCCAGGGAACGATCAAAGCGTAAACTCTATGTAACATACCTCCTATGGAGGAAAGTGCGCATGGTGACTGTTGCATTCAATCCCGATGCAATTTCTGTGTTTCATCAACACTCTGATAGTCCACAGATTACAGAATGCCTCCGTGCATCGGAAACTACTACTGGTCTTCCAGGGATCGATCAAAGCGTAGACTGTTTGGGAAGTTACTCCCATGGAGGGAAGTGCGCATTGTAACTGTTGTATTCAATCCCGATGCAATTTCTGTGTTTCATCAACACTCTGATAGTCCACAGAATACAGAATGCCTACCGATGTGCATCGGAAACTACTACTGGTCTTCCAGGGACGATCAAAGCGTAGACTGTTTGGGACATTACTCCCATGGAGGAAAGTGCGCATGGTGACTGTTGTATTCAATCCCGATGCAATTTCTGTGTTTCATCAACACTCTGATAGTCCACAGATTACAGAATGCCACGAGATGTGCATCGGAAACTACTACTGGTCTTCCAGCAAACGATCAAATCGTAGACTGTTTCAGACATTACTCCCATGGAGGAAAGTGTGGATGGTGACTGTTTTATTCAATCCCGATGCTATTTCTGTGTTTCATCAACACTCTGATAGTCCACGGATTACAGAATGCCACCAGATGTGCATCGGAAACTACTACTGGTCTTCCAGGGAACGATCAAACCGTAGACTGTTTGAGAGATACCTCCCGTGGAGGAAAGTGCGCATGGTGATTGTTGTATTCATTCCCGATGCAATTTCTGTGTTTCATCAACACTCTGATAGTCCACAGATTACAGAGTGGCACCAGATATGCATCGGAAACTACAACTGGTCTTCCAGGGAACGATCAAAGCATAGACTGTTTGAGAATTACTCCCTTGGAGGAAAGTGCGCATGGTGACTCCTGTATTCAATCCCCATGCAATTTCTGTGTTTCATCAACACTCTGATAGTCTACATATAACAGAATTCCACCAGATGTGCATCGGAAACTACTGCTGGTGTTCCAGGGAACGATCAAAGCGTAGACTGTTTGAGACATTACTCCCGTGGAAAAATGTGCGCATGGTGACTGTTGTATTCATCCCGATGCCATTTCTATGTTTCATCAACACTCTGATAGTCCACATGTTACAGAATGCCTCCAGATGTTCATCGGAAACTACTACTGGTCTTTCAGGGAACGATAAAAGCGCAGACTGTTTGAGAAATTACTCCCATTGAGGAAAGTGCACATGGTGACTGTTGTATTCAATCAGGATGCAATTTCTGTGTTTCATCAACACTCTGATAGTCCACAGATTACAGAATGCCTCCAGATGTGCATCGGAAACTACTACTGGTCTTCCAGGGAACGATCAAATCGTAATCTCCTTGAGACATTACTCGCATGGAGGAAAGTGCGCATGGTGACTGTTGTATTCAATCCCGAAGCAATTTCTGTGTTTCATCAACACTCTGATAGTCCAAAAATTACAGAATGCCTCCAGATGTGTATCGGAAACTACTACTGGTCTTCCAGTTAACGATCTAAGCGTAGACTGTTTGAGACATTACTCCCATGGAGGAAAGTGCGCATGGTGAATGTTGTATTCAATCCCGATGCAATTTCTGTGTTTCATCAACACTCTGATAGTCCAAAAATTACAGAATGCCTCCAGATGTGCATCGGAAACTACTACAGGTCTTCCAGGGAACGATCAAAGCGTAGACTGTTGAGACATATCTCCCATGGAGGAAAGTGCGCATGGTGACTGTTGTATTCAATCCCGATGCAATTTCTGTGTTTCATCAACACACTGATAGTCCACAGATTTCAGAATGCCTCCAGATGTGCATCGGAAACTACTACTGGTCTTCCCGCGAACGATCAAACCGTCGACAATATCACACATTACTCCCATGCAGGAAAGTGCGGATGGTGACTGTTGTATACAATCCCGATGCAATTTCTGTGTTTCATCAACACTCTGATAGTCCACAGATTACAGAATGCCACGAGATGTGCATCGCAAACTACTACTGGTCTTCCAGGGAACGATCAAATCGTCGACTGTTTGTGACATACCTCCCTTGGTGGAAAGTGCGCATGGTGACTGTTGTATTTAATCCCGAAGCAATTTCTGTGTTTCATCAACACTCTGATAGTCCACAGATTACAGAATGCCACCAGATGTGCATCGGAAACTACTAGTGGTCTTCCAGGAAACGATCAAATCGTAGACTGTTTGAGAATTACTCCCATGGAGGAAAGTGCGCATGGTAACTGTTGTATTCAATCCCGAGGCAATTTCTGTGTTTCATCAACACTCTGATGGTCCACAGATTACAGAAAGCCTCCAGATGTGCATCGGAAACTACTACTGGTCTTCCAGGGAACGATCAAAGCGTAGACTGTTAGAGACATTACCCCCATGGAGGAAAGTGCGCATGGTAAATGTTGTATTCAATCCCGATGCAATTTCAGTGTTTCATCAACACTCTGATTCTCCACAGATTACAGAACGCCTCCAAATGTGCATCGGAAACTACAACTGGTCTTCTAGGGAACGATTAAAGCGTAGACTGTTTGAGACATTACTTTTACGGAGGAATGTGCTAATGGTGACTGTTGTATTCAATCCCGATGCAATTTCTGTGTTTCATCAACACTCTGATAGTGTACCGATTACAGAATGCCTCCAAATGTTAATCGGAAACTCTTACTGGTCTTCCAGGGAACGATCAAAGCGTAGACTGTTTGGGACATTACTCCCATGGAGGAAAGTGCGCATGGTGACTGTTGTATTCAATCCCGATGCAATTTCTGTGTTTCATCAACACACTAATAGTCCACACATTACAGAATGCCTCCAAATGTGCATCGGAAACTACTACTGGTCTTCCAGGGAACGATTAAAGAGTAGACTGTTTGAGATTTTACTTTTACGGAGGAATGTGCTAATGGTGAATGTTGTATTCAATCCCGATGTAATTTCTGTGTTTCATCAACACTCTGATAGTACACAGATTACAGAATGCCTCCAGATGTGCATCGGAAACTGCTACTGGTCTTCCAGGGAACGATCAAGGCGTGAACTCTTTGAAACATTACTCCCATGGAGGAAAGTGCGCATGGTGACTGTTGTATACAATCCCGATGCAATTTCTGTGTTTCATCAACACTCTGATAGTCCACAGATTACAGAATGCCGCGAGATGTGCATCGGAAACTACTACTGGTCTTCCAGCAAACGATCAAATCGTAGACTGTTTCAGACATTACTCCCATGGAGGAAAGTGCGGATGGTGACTGTTTTATTCAATCCCGATATTATTTCTGTGTTTCATCAACACTCTGATAGTCCACAGATTACAGAATGCCACCAGATGTGCATCGGAAACTACTACTGGTCTTCCAGGGAACGATCAAACCGTAGACTGATTGAGACATACCTCCCGTGGAGGAAAGTGCGCATGGTGATTGTTGTATTCATTCCCGATGCAATTTCTGTGTTTTATCAACACTCTGATAATCCACAGATTACAGAGTGGCACCAGATATGCATCGGAAACTGCTACTGGTCTTCCAGGGAACGATCAAAGCATAGACTGTTTGAGAATTACTCCCTTGGAGGAAAGTGCGCATGGTGACTCCTGTATTCAATCCCCATGCAATTTCTGTGTTTCATCAACACTCTGATAGTCTAAATATTACAGAATGCCACCAGATGTGCATCGGAAGCTACTGCTGGTGTTCCAGGGAACGATCAAAGCGTAGACTTTTTGAGATATTACTCCCGTGGAAGAATGTGCGCATGGTGACTGTTGTATTCATCCCGATGCAATTTCTATGTTTCATCAACACTCTGATAGTCCACATGTTACAGAATGCCTCCACATGTTCATCGGAAACTACTACTGGTCTTCCAGGGAACGATCAAATCGTAAACTCCTTGAGACATTACTCCCATGGAGGAAAAGGCGCATGGTGACAGTTGTATTCAATCCCGATGCAATATCTGTGCTTCATCAACACTCTGATAGTCCAAAAATTACAGAATGCCTCCAGATGTGCATCGGAAACTACTACTGGTCTTCCAGGGAACGATCAAAGCGTAGACTGTTTGAGACATTACTCCCATGGAGGAAAGTGCGCATGGTGACTGTTGTATTCAATCCCGATGCAATTTCTGTGTTTCATCAACACTCTGATAGTCCAAAAATTACAGAATGCCTCCAGATGTGCATCGGAAACTACTACTGGTCTTCCAGGGAACGATCAAAGCGTAGACTGTTTGAGACATTACTCCCATGGAGGAAAGTGCGCATGGTGACTGTTGTATTCAATCCCGATGCAATATCTGTGTTTCATCAACACACTGATAGTTCACAGATTTCAGAATGCCTCCAGATGTGCATCGGAAACTACTACTGGTCTTCCAGGGAACGATCAAAGCGTCGACTGTATCACACATTACTCCCATGCAGGAAAGTGCGGATGGTGACTGTTGTATTCAATCCCGATGCAATTTCTGTGTTTCATCAACACTCTGATAGTCCAAAAATTACAGAATGCCTCCAGATGTGCATCGGGAACTACTACTGGTCTTCCAGGGAACGATCAAAGCGTAGACTGTTTGAGACATTACTCCCATGGAGGAAAGTGCGCATGGTGACTGTTGTATTCAATCCCGATGCGATTTCTGTGTTTCATCAACACACTGATAGTCCACAGATTTCAGAATGCCTCCAGATGTGCATCGGAAACTACTACTGGACTTCCTGCGAACGATTAGAGCGTCGACTGTATCAGACATTACTCCCATGCAGGAAAGTGCGGATGGTGACTGTTGTATTCAATCGCGATGCAATTTCTGTGTTTCATCAACACTCTGATAGTCCACAGATTACAGAATGCCACGAGATGTGCATCGCAAACTACTACTGGTCTTCCAGGGAACGATCAAATCGTCGACTGTTTGTGACTTACCTCCCGTGGTGGAAAGTGCGCATGGTGACTGTTGTATTTAATCCCGAAGCAATTTCTGTGTTTCATCAACACTCTGATAGTCAACAGATTACAGAATGCCAACAGATGTGCATCGGAAACTACTACTGGTCTTCCAGGGAACGATCAAATCGTAGACTGTTTGAGTATTACTCCCATGGAGGAAAGTGCGCATGGTAACTGTTGTATTCAATCCCGAGGAAATTTCTGTGTTTCATCAACACTCTGATAGTCCACAGATTACAGAAAGCCTCCAGATGTGCATCGGAAACTACTACTGGTCTTCCAGGGAACGATCAAAGCGTAGACTGTTAGAGACATTACTCCCATGGAGGAAAGAGCGCATGGTAAATGTTGTATTCAATCCCGATGCAATTTCAGTGTTTCATCAACACTCTGATTCTCCACAGATTACAGAATGCCTCCAGATGTGCATCGGAAACTACTATTTGTCTTCCGGGAAACGATCAAAGCGTAGACTCTTAGAGACATTACTCCCATGGAGGAAAAAGTGCATGGTAACTGTTGTATTCAAAACCCGATGCAATTTCTTTGTTTCATCAACACTCTGATACTCCACAGATTACAGAATGCCTCCAGATGAGCATCGGAAACTACTACTGGTCTTTCAGGGAACGATTAAAGCGTAGACTGTTTGAGACATTACTTTTACGGAGGAATGTTCTCATGGTGACTGTTGTATTCAATCCCGATGCAATTTCTGTGTTTCATCAACACTCTGATAGTACACAGATTACAGAATGCCTCCAGATGTGCATCGGAAACTGCTACTGGTCTTCAAGGGAACGATCAAAGCGTGAACTCTTTGAAACATTATTCCCATGGAGGAAAGTGCGCATGGTGACTGTTGTATACAATCCCGATGCAATTTCTGTGTTTCATCAATACTCTGATAGTCCACCGATTACAGAATGCCTCCAGATGTTAATCGGAAACTACTACTGGTCTTCCAGGGAACGATCAAAGCGTAGACTGTTTGGGACATTACTCCCATAGAGGAAAGTGCGGATGGTGACTGATGTATTCAATCCCGATGCTATTTCTGTGTTGCTTCAACACTCTGATAGTCCGCAGATTACACAATGCCACCAGAAGTGCATCGGAAACTACTACTGGTCTTCCAGGGAACGATCAAACCGTAGACTGTTTGAGACATACCTCCCGTGGAGGAAAGTGCGCTTGGTGACTGTTGCATTCAATCCCGATGCAATTTCTGTGTTTCATCAACACTCTGATAGTCCAAAGATTACAGAATGCCACGAGATGTGCATCGCAAACTACCACTGGTCTTCCAGGGAACGATCAAATCGTCGACTGTTTGTGACATACATCCCTTGGTGGAAAGTGCGCATGGTGACAGTTGTATTTAATCCCGAAGCAATTTCTGTGTTTCATCAACACTCTGATAGTCCACAGATTACAGAAAGCCTCCAGATGTGCATCGGAAACTACTACTGGTCTTCCAGGGAACGATCAAAGCGTAGACTGTTTGGGACATTACTCCCATGGAGGAAAGTTCGCATGGAGACTGTTGTATTCAATCCCGATGCATTTTCTCTGTTTCGTCAACACTCTGATAGTCCAAAGATTACGGAAAGCTTCCAGATGTGCATCGGAAACTATTACTGGTCTTTCAGGGAACGACAAAGCGTAGACTGTTAGAAACATTACTGCCATGGAGTAAAGTGCGCATGGTGACTGTTGTATTTAATCCCGATGCAATTTCTGTGTTTCATCAACACTCTGATAGTCCACAGATTACAGAATACCAAGAGATGTGCATCGGAAACTACTACTGGTCTTCCAGGGAACGATCAAAGCGTAGACTGTTTCAGACATAACTCCCATGGAGGAAAGTGCGGATGGTGACAGTTGTATTCAATCCCGATGCTATTTCTGTGTTGCTTCAACACTCTGATAGTCCACAGATTACAGAATGGCACCAGATATGCATCGGAAACTACTACTGGTCTTCCAGAGAACGATCACAGCATAGATTTTTTGAGAATTACCTCCATGGAGGAAAGTGCGCATGGTGAATGTTGTTTTCAATCCCGAGGCAATTTCTGTGTTTCATCAACACTCTGATAGTCCTGGGATTACAGAAAGCCTCCAGATATGCATCGGAAACTACTACTGGTCTTCCAGGGAACGATCAAAGCGAAGACTTTTGGACACATTACTCCCATGGAGGAAAGTGCGCATGGTGACTGTTGTATTCAATCCCGATGCAATTTCAGTGTTTCATCAACACCCTAAATCTCCACAGATTACAGAATGCCTCCAGATGTGCATCGGAAACTACTACTGGTCTTCCAGGGAACGATCAAGGCGTAGACTGTTAGAGACATTACTCCCATGGAGGAAAGTGCGCATGGTGACTGTTGTATTCAATCCCGATGCAATTTCTGTGTTTCATCAACACTCTGATAGTCCAAAGATTACGGAAAGCCTCTAGATGTGCATCGGAAACTACTACTGGTCTTCCAGGGAACGATCAAAGCGTAGACTGTAGGAGACATTACTCCCATGGAGTAAAGTGCGCATGGTGAATGTTGTATTCAATCCCGATGCAATTTCTGTGTTTCATCAACACTCTGATAGTCCACAGATTACAGAATGCCTCCAGATGTGCAAATGAAACTACTTCTGGTCTTCCAGGGAACGATCAAAGCGTAGACTGTTTAAGACATTACCCCCATGGAGGAAACTGCGCATGGAGACTGTTGTATTCAATCCCGATGCAATTTCTGTGTTTCATCAGCACTCTGATAGTCCACCGATTACAGAATGCCTCCAGATGTGCATCGGAAACTGCTACTGGCCTTCCAGGGAACGATCAAAGCGTAAGCTCTATGAAACATTACTCCCATGGAGGAAAGTGCGCATGGTGACTGTTGTATTCAATCCCGATGCAATTTCTGTGTTTCATCAACACACTGAAAGTCCACAGATTACAGAAAGCCTCCCGATGTGCATCGGAAACTACTACTGGTCTTCCAGGGATCGATCAAAGCGTAGACTGTTTGTGACATTACTCCCATGGAGGGAAGTGCGCATTGTAACTGTTGTATTCAATCCCGATGCAATTTCTGTGTTTCATCAACACACTGATAGTCCACAGATTACAGAATGCAACGAGATGTGCATCGGAAACTACTACTGGTCTTCCAGGGAACGATCAAAGCGTAGACTGCTTGGGACATTACTCCCATAGAGGTAAGTGCGCATGGTGACTGTTGTATTCAATCCCGATGCAATTTCTGTGTTTCATCAACACTCTGATAGTCCACAGATTACAGAATGCCACGAGATGAGCATCGGAAACTACTACTGGTCTTCCAGCAAACGATCAAATCGTAGACTGTTTCAGACATTACTCCCATGGAGGAAAGTGCGGATGGTGACTGTTGTATTCAGTCCCGTTGCTATTTCTGTGTTTCATCAACACTCTGATAGTCCACAGATTACTGAATGCCACCAGATGTGCATCGGAAACTACTACTGGTCTTCCAGGGAACGATCAAACCGTAGACTGTTTGAGACATACCTCCCGTGGAGGAAAGTGCGCATGGTGACTGTTGTATTCATTCCCGATGCAATTTCTGTGGTTCATCAATATTCTGATAGTCTACATATTACAGAATGCCACCAGATGTGCATCGGAAACTACTACTGGTGTTCCAGGGAACGATCAAAGCGTAGACTGTTTGAGACATTACTCCCTTGGAAGAATGTGCGCATGGTAACTGTTGTATTCTATCCCGAGGCAATGTCTGTGTTTCATCAACACTCTGATAGTCCACAGATTACAGAAAGCCTCCAGATGTGCATCGGAAACTACTACTGGTCTTCCAGGGAACGATCAAAGCGTAGACTGTTAGAGACATTACTCCCATGGAGGAAAGTGCTCATGGTGACTGTTGTATACAATCCCGATGCAATTTCTGTGTTTCATCAATACTCTGATAGTCCACCGATTACAGAATGCCTCCAGATGTTAATCGGAAACTACTACTGGTCTTCCAGGGAACGATCAAAGCGTAGACTGTTTGGCACATTACTCCCATGGAGGAAAGTGCGCATGGAGACTGTTGTATTCAATCCCGATGCAATTTCTCTGATTCATCAACACTCTGATAGTCCAAAGATTACGGAAAGCCTCCAGATGTGCATCGGAAACTACTACTGGTCTTTCAGGGAACGACAAAGCGTAGACTGTTAGAGACATTACTGCCATGGAGTAAAGTGCGCATGGTGACTGTTGTATTTAATCCCGATGCAATTTCTGTGTTTCATCAACACTCTGATAGTCCACAGATTACAGAATGCCAAGAGATGTGCATCGGAAACTACTACTGGTCTTCCAGGGAACGATCAAATCGTAGACTGTTTCAGACATTACTCCCATGGAGGAAAGTGCGGATGGTGACTGTTGTATTCAATCCCGATGCTATTTCTGTGTTGCTTCAACACTCTGATAGTCCGCAGATTACAGAATGCCACCAGATGTGCATCGGAAACTACTACTGGTCTTCCAGGGAACGATCAAACCGTAGACTGTTTGAGACATACCTCCCGTGGAGGAAAGTGCGCTTGGTGACTGTTGTATTCATTCCCTATGCAATTTCTGTGTTTCATGAACACTCTGATAGTCCACAGATTACAGATTGGCACCAGATATGCATCGGAAACTACTACTGGTCTTCCAGAGAACGATCACAGCATAGATTGTTTGAGAATTACTCCCATGGAGGAAAGTGCGCATGGTGAATGTTGTTTTCAATCCCGAGGCAATTTCTGCGTTTCATCAACACTGTGATAGTCCACAGATTACAGAAAGCCTCCAGATATGCATCGGAAACTACTACTGGTCTTCCAGGGAACGATCAAAGCGAAGACTTTTGGACACATTACTCCCATGGAGGAAAGTGCGCATGGTGACTGTTGTATTCAATCCCGATGCAATTTCAGTGTTTCATCAACACCCTAAATCTCCACAGATTACAGAATGCCTCCAGATGTGCATCGGAAACTACTACTGGTCTTCCAGGGAACGATCAAGGCGTAGACTGTTAGAGACATAACTCCCATGGAGGAAAGTGCGCATGGTGACTGTTGTATTCAATTCCGATGCAATTTCTGTGTTTCATCAACACTCTGATAGTCCAAAGATTACGGAAAGCCTCCAGATGTGCATTGGAAACTACTACTGGTCTTCCAGGGAACGATCAAAGCGTAGACTGTAGGAGACATTACTCCCATGAAGTACAGTGCGCATGGTGAATGTTGTATTCAATCCCGATGCAATTTCTGTGTTTCATCAACACTCTGATAGTCCACAGATTACAGAATGCCTCCAGATGTGCAATTGAAACTACTTCTGGTCTTCCAGGGAACGATCAAAGCGTAGACTGTTTAAGACATTTCCCCCATGGAGGAAACTGCGCATGGAGACTGTTGTATTCAATCCCGATGCAATTTCTGTGTTTCATCAGCACTCTGATAGTCCACAGATTACAGAATGCCTCCAGATGTGCATCGGAAACTGCTACTGGCCTTCCAGGGAACGATCAAAGCGTAAACTCTATGAAACATTACTCCCATGGAGGAAAGTGCGCATGGTGACTGTTGTATTCAATCCCGATGCAATTTCTGTGTTTCATCAACACTCTGAAAGTCCACAGATTACAGAAAGCCTCCCGATGTGCATCGGAAACTACTACTGGTCTTCCAGGGAGCGATCAAAGCGTAGACTGTTTGAGGCATTACTCCCATGGAGGGAAGTGCGCATTGTAACTGTTGTATTCAATCCCGATGCAATTTCTGTGTTTCATCAACACTCTGATAGTCCACAGATTACAGAATGCAACGAGATGTGCATCGGAAACTACTACTGGTCTTCCAGGGAACGATCAAAGCGTAGACTGTTTGGGACATTACTCCCATGGAGGTAAGTGCGCATGGTGACTGTTGTATTCAATCCCGATGCAATTTCTGTGTTTCATCAACACTCTGAAAGTCCACAGATTACAGAATGAAACGAGATGTGCATCGGAAACTACTACTGGTCTTCCAGCAAACGATCAAATCGTAGACTTTTTCAGACATTACTCCCATGGAGGAAAGTGCGGATGGTGACTGTTGTATTCAGCCCCGTTGCTATTTCTGTGTTTCATCAACACTCTGATAGTCCACAGATTACTGAATGCCACCAGATGTGCATCGGAAACTACTACTGGTCTTCCAGGGAACGATCAAACCGTAGACTGTTTGAGACATACCTCCCGTGGAGGAAAGTGCGCATGGTGACTGTTGTATTCATTCCCGATGCAATTTCTGTGTTTCATGAACACTCTGATAGTCCACAGATTACAGAATGGAACCAGATATGCATCGGAAACTACTACTGGTCTTCCAGGGAACGATCAAAGCATAGACTGTTTGAGAATAACTCCCTTGGAGGAAAGTGCGCATGGTGACCCCTGTATTCAATCCCCATGCAATTTCTGTGTTTCATAAATACTCTGATAGTCTACATGTTACAGAATGCCACCAGATGTGCATCGGAAACTACTACTGGTGTTCCAGGGAACGATCAAAGCGTAGACTGTTTGAGACATTACTCCCTTGGAAGAATGTGCGCATGGTGACTGTTGTATTCATCCCGATGCAATTTCTGTGTTTCATCAACACTCTGATAGTCCACAGATTACAGAATGTCTCCAGATGTGCAATTGAGACTACTTCTGGTCTTCCAGGGAACGATCAAAGCGTAGACTGTTAGAGACATTACTCCCATGGAGGAAAGTGCGCATGGTGTCTGTTGTTTTCAATCCCGAGGCAATTTCTGTGTTTCATCAACACTCTGATAGTCCACAGATTACAGAAAGCCTCCAGATATGCATCGGAAACTACTACTGGTCTTCCAGGGAACGTTTAAAGCGAAGACTGTTGGACACATTACTCCCATGGAGGAAAGTGCGCATGGTGACTGTTGTATTCAATCCCGATGCAATTTCAGTGTTTCATCGACACTCTGATTGTCCACAGATTACAGAATGCCTCCAGATGTGCATCGGAAACTACTACTTGTCTTCCGGGGAACGATCAAAGCGTAGACTGTTAGAGACATTACTCCCATGGAGGAAAGTGCGCATGGTGTCTGTTGTATTCAATCCCGATGCAATTTCTGTGTTTCATCAACACTCTGATAGTCCAAAGATTACGGAAAGCCTCCACATGTGCATCGGAACCTACTACTGGTCTTCCAGGGAACGATCAAAGCGTAGACTGTTAGAGACATTACTCCCATGGAGTAAAGTGCGCATGGTGACTGTTGTATTCAATCCCGATGCAATTTCTGTGTTTCATCAACACTCTTATAGTCCACAGATTACAGAATGCCTCAAGATGTGCAATTGAAACTACTTCTGGTCTTCAAGGGAACGATCAAAGCGTAGACTGTTTAAGACATTACCCCCATAGAGGAAACTGCGCATGGAGACTGTTCTATTCAATCCCGATGCAATTTCTGTGTTTCATCAGCACTCTGATAGTCCACAGATTACAGAATATCTCCAGATGTGCATCGGAAACTGCTACTGGCCTTCCAGGGAACGATCAAAGTGTAAACTCTATGAAACATTACTCCCATGGAGGAAAGTGCGCATGGTGACTGTTGTATTCAATCCCGATGCAATTTCAGTGTTTCATCGACACTCTGATTGTCCACAGATTACAGAATGCCTCCCGATGTGCATCGGAAACTACTACTGGTCTTCCAGGGAACGATCAAAGCGTAGACTGTTTGGGACATTACTCCCATGGAGGAATGTGCGCATGGTGACTGTTGTATTCAATCCCGATGCAATTTCTGTGTTTCATCAACACTCTGATAGTCCACAGATTACAGAATGCCACGAGATGTGCATCGGAAACTACTACTGGTCTTCCAGCAAACGATCAAATCGTAGACTGTTTCAGACATTACTCCCATGGAGGAAATTTCGGATGGTGACTGTTGTATTCAGTCCCGTTGCTATTTCTGTGTTTCATCAACACTCTGATAGTCCACAGATTACTGAATGCCACCAGATGGGCATCGGAAACTACTACTGGTCTTCCAGGGAACGATCAAACCGTAGACTGTTTGAGACATACCTCCCGTGGAGGAAAGTGCACATGGTGACTGTTGTATTCATTCCCGATGCAATTTCTGTGTTTCATCAACTCTCTGATAGTCCACAGATTACAGAATGCCTCCAGATGTGCAATTGAAACTACTTCTGGTCTTCCAGGGAACGATCAAAGCATAGACTGTTTGAGAATTACTCCCTTGGAGGAAAGTGCGCATGGTGACTCCTGTATTCAATCCCCATGCAATTTCTGTGTTTCTTTAATACTCTGATAGTCTACATATTACAGAATGCCACCAGATGCGCATCGGAAACTACTACTGGTGTTCCAGGGAACGATCAAAGCGTAGACTGTTTGAGACATTACTCCCGTGGAAGAATGTGCGCATGGTGACTGTTGTATTCATCCCGATGCAATTTCTGTGTTTCATCAACACTCTGATAGTCCACAGATTACAGAATGCCTCCAGATGTGCAATTGAAACTACTTCTGGTCTTCCAGGGAACGATCAAAGCGTAGACTGTTTGGGACATTACTCCCATGGAGGAAAGTGCGCATGGAGACTGTTGTATTCATTCCCGATGCAATTTCTGTGTTTCATCAACACTCTGATAGTCCACAGATTACAGAATGGCACCAGATATGCATCGGAAACAACTACTGGTCTTCCAGGGAACGATCAAAGCATAGACTGTTTGAGAATTACTCCCTTGTAGGAAAGTGCGCATGGTGACTCCTGTATTCAATCCCAATGCAATTTCTGTGTTTCATCAACACTCTGATAGTCCACAGAATACAGAATGCCTCCCGATGTGCATCGGAAACTACTACTTGTCTTCCAGGGTACGATCAAAGCGTAGACTGTTTGTGACATTACTCCCATGGAGGAAAGTGCGAATGGTGACTGTTGTATTCAATCCCGATGCAATATCTGTGTTTCATCAACACTCTGATAGTCCACAGATCACAGAATGCCACGAGATGTGCATCGGAAACTACTACTGGTCTTCCAGCAAACGATCAAATCGTAGACTGTTTCAGACATTACTCCCATGCAGGAAAGTCCGGATGGTGACTGTTGTATTTAATCCCGATGCTATTTCTGTGTTTCATCAACACTCTGATAGTCCACATGTTACAGAATGCCTCCAGATGTTCATCGGAAACTACTACTGGTCTTCCAGGGAACGATAAAAGCGCAGACTGTTTGAGATATTACTCCCATGGAGGAAAGTGCGCATGGTGACTGTTGTATTCAATCAGGATGCAATTTCTGTGTTTCATCAACACTCTGATAGTCCACAGATTACAGAATGCCTCCAGATGTGCATCGGAAACTACTACTGGTCTTCCAGGGAACGATCAAATCGTAAACACCTTGAGACATTACTCCCAAGGAGGAAAGTGCGCATGGTGACTGTTGTATTCAATCCCGATGCATTTTCTGGGTTTTTATCAACACCCTGATAGTCCACAGATTGCAGAATACCACAAAATGTGCATCGGAAACTACTACTGGTATTCCAGGGAACGATCAAAGCCAAGACTGTTTCAGACATTATTCCCATGGAGGAAAGTGCGGATGGTGACTGTTGTATTCAATCCCGATGCAATTTCTGTGTTTCATCAACACTCTAATAGTCCAAAAATTACAGAATGCCTCCAGATGTGCATCGGAAACTACTACTGGTCTTCCAGGGAACGATCAAAGCGTAGACTGTTTGAGACATTACTCCAATGGAGGAAAGTGCGCATGGTGACTGTTGTATTCAATCCCGATGCAAATTCTGTGTTTCATCATCACTCTGATAGTCCACAGATTTCAGAATGCCTCCAGATGTGCATCGGAAACTACTACTGGTCTTCCCGCGAACGATCAAAGCGTAGACTGTATCAGACATTACTCCCATGCAGGAAAGTGCGGATGGTGACTGTTGTATTCAATCCCGATGCAATTTCTGTGTTTCATCAACACTCTGATAGTCCACAGATTACAGAATGCCACGAGATGTGCATCGGAAACTACTACTGGTCTTCCCGGGAACGATGAAAGCGTAGACTGCTTCAGACATTACTCCCACGGAGGAAAGTGCGGATGGTGACTGTTGTATTCAATCCCGATGCAAATTCTGTGATTCATCAACACACTGATAGTCCACAGATTACAGAATGTCAAGAGATGTGCATCGGAAACTACTACTGGTCTTCCAGGGAACGATCAAAGCGTAGACTGTTTGGGCCATTACTCCCATGGAGGAAAGTGCGCATGGTGACTGTTGTATTCAATCCCGATGCAATTTCTGTGTTTCATCAACACTCTGATAGTCCACAGATTACAGAATGCCACGAGATGTGCATCGGAAACTACTACTGGTCTTCCATCAAACGATCAAATCGTAGACTGTTTCAGACATTACTCCCATGGAGGAAAGTCCGGATGGTGACTGTTGTATTTAATCCCGATGCTATTTCTGTGTTTCATCAACACTCTGATAGTCCACATGTTACAGAATGCCTCCAGATGTGCATCGGAAACTACTACTGGTCTTCCAGGGAACGATCAAATCGTAAACTCCTTGAGACATTACTCCCATGGAGGAAAGTGCGCATGGTGACTGTTGTATTCAATCCCGATGCATTTTCTGGGTTTTTATCAACACCCTGATAGTCCACAGATTGCAGAATACCACAAAATGTGCATCGGAAACTGCTACTGGTTTTCCAGGGAAGGATCAAAGCCAAGACTGTTTCAGACATTATTCCATGGGGGAAAGTGCGGATGGTGACTGTTGTATTCAATCCCGATGCAATTTCTGTGTTTCATCAACACTCTGATAGTCCAAAAATTACAGAATGCCTCCAGATGTGCATCGGAAACTACTACTGGTCTTCCAGGGATCGATCAAAGCGTAGACTGTTTGGGACATTACTCCCATGGAGGGAAGTGCGCATTGTAACTGTTGTATTCAATCCCGATGCAATTTCTGTGTTTCATCAACACTCTGATAGTCCACAGATAACAGAATGCAACGAGATGTGCATCGGAAACTACTACTGGTCTTCCAGGGATCGATCAAAGCGTAGACTGTTTGGGACATTACACCCATGGAGGGAAGTGCGCATTGTAACTGTTGTATTCAATCCCGATGCAATTTCTGTGTTTCATCAACACTCTGATAGTCCACAGATTACAGAATGTCAAGAGATGTGCATCGGAAACTACTACTGGTCTTCCAGGGAACGATCAAAGCGTAGACTGTTTGGGACATTACTCCCATGGAGGAAAGTGCGCATGGTGACTGTTGTATTCAATCCCGATGCAATTTCTGTGTTTCATCAACACTCTGATAGTCCACAGATTACAGAATGCCACGAGATGTGCATCGGAAACTACTACTGGTCTTCCATCAAACGATCAAATCGTAGACTGTTTCAGACATTACTCCCATGGAGGAAAGTCCGGATGGTGACTGTTGTATTTAATCCCGATGCTATTTCTGTGTTTCATCAACACTCTGATAGTCCACATGTTACAGAATGCCTCCAGATGTTCATCGGAAACTACTACTGGTCTTCCAAGGAACGATAAAAGCGCAGACGGTTTGAGACATTACTCCCATGGAGGAAAGTGCGCATGGTGACTGTTGTATTCAATCAGGATGCAATTTCTGTGTTTCATCAACACTCTGATAGTCCACAGATTACAGAATGCCTCCAGATGTGCATCGGAAACTACTACTGGTCTTCCAGGGAACGATCAAATCGTAAACTCCTTGAGACATTACTCCCATGGAGGAAAGTGCGGATGGTGACTGTTGTATTCAATCCCGATGCATTTTCTGGGTTTTTATCAACACCCTGATAGTCCACAGATTGCAGAATACCACAAAATGTGCATCGGAAACTGCTACTGGTTTTCCAATGAAGGATCAAATCCAAGACTGTTTCAGACATTATTCCATGGGGGAAAGTGCGGATGGTGACTGTTGTATTCAATCCCGAAGCAATTTCTGTGTTTCATCAACACTCCGATAGTCCACATATTACAGAATGCCACGAGATGTGCATCGGAAACTACTACTGGTCTTCCAGCAAACGATCAAATCGTAGACTGTTTCAGACATTACTCCCATGGAGGAAAGTGCGGATGGTGACTGTTGTATTCAGTCCCGTTGCTATTTCTGTGTTTCATCAACACTCTGATAGTCCACAGATTACTGAATGCCACCAGATGTGCATCGGAAACTACTACTGGTCTTCCAGGGAACGATCAAACCGTAGACTGTTTGAGACATACCTCCCGTGGAGGAAAGTGCGCATGGTGACTGTTGTATTCATTCCCGATGCAATTTCTGTGTTTCATCAACACTCTGATAGTCCACAGATTGCAGAATGGAACCAGATATGCATCGGAAACTACTACTGGTCTTCCAGGGAACGATCAAAGCATAGACTGTTTGAGAATTCCTCCCTTGGAGGAAAGTGCGCCTGGTGACTCCTGTATTCAATCCCCATGCAATTTCTGTGTTTCATCAATACTCTGATAGTCTACATATTACAGAATGCCACCAGATGTGCATCGGAAACTACTACTGGTGTTCCATGGAACGATCAAAGCGTAGACTATTTGAGACATTACTCCCGTGGAAGAATGTGCGCATGGTGACTGTTGTATTCATCCCGATGCAATTTCTGTGTTTCATCAACACTCTGATAGTCCACAGATTACAGAATGCCTCCAGATGTGCAATTGAAACTACTTCTGGTCTTCCAGGGAACGATCAAAGCGTAGACTGTTGGAGACATTACTCCCATGGAGGAAAGTGCGCATGGTGTCTGTTGTTTTCAATCCCGAGGCAATTTCTGTGTTTCATCAACACTCTGATAGTCCACAGATTACAGAAAGTCTCCAGATATGCATCGGAAACTACTACTGGTCTTCCAGGGAACGATTAAAGCGAAGACTGTTGGACACATTACTCCCATGGAGGAAAGTGCGCATGGTGACTGTTGTATTCAATCCCGATGCAATTTCAGTGTTTCATCGACACTCTGATTCTCCACAGATTACAGAATGCCTCCAGATGTGCATCGGATACTACTACTTGTCAGCCGGGGAACGATCAAAGCGTAGACTGTTAGAGACATTACTCCCATGGAGGGAAGTGCGCATGGTGTCTGTTGTATTCAATCCCGATGCAATTTCTGTGTTTCATCAACACTCTGATTGTTCACAGATTACAGAATGCCTCCCGATGTGCATCGGAATCTACTACTGGTCTTCCCAGGATCGATCAAAGCGTAGACTCTTTGGGACATTACTCCCATGGAGGGAAGTGCGCATGGTGACTGTTGTATTCAACCCCGATGCAATTTCTGTGTTTCATCAACACTCTGATTGTCCACAGATTACAGAATGCCTCCCGATGTGCATCGGAATCTACTACTGGTATTCCCAGGATCGATCAAAGCGTAGACTCTTTGGGACATTACTCCCATGGAGGGAAGTGCGCATTGTAACTGTTGTATTCAATCCCGATGCAATTTCTGTGTTTCATCAACACTCTGATAGTCCACAGATTACAGAATGCCACGAGATGTTCATCGGATACTACTACTGGTCTTCCAGGGAACGATCAAAGCGTAGACTGTTTGGGACATTACTCCCATGGAGGAAAGTGCGCATGGTGACTGTTGTATTCAATCCCGATGCAATTTCTGTGTTTCATCAACACTCTGATAGTCAACAGATTACAGAATGCCACGAGATGTGCATCGGAAACTACTACTGGTCTTCCAGCAAACGATCAAATCGTAGACTGTTTCAGACATTACTCCCATGGAGGAAAGTGCGGATGGTGACTGTTGTATTCAGTCCCGTTGCTATTTCTGTGTTTCATCAACACTCTGATAGTCCACAGGTTACTGAATGCCACCAGATGGGCATCGGAAACTACTACTGGTCTTCCAGTTAACGATCAAACCGTAGACTGTTTGAGACATACCTCCCGTGGAGGAAAGTGCGCATGGTGACTGTTGTATTCATTCCCGATGCAATTTCTGTGTTTCATCAACACTCTGATTGTCCACAGATTACAGAATGCCTCCCGATGTGAATCGGACTCTACTACTGGTCTTCCAAGGATCGATCAAAGCGTAGACTGTTTGGGACATTACTCTCATGGAGGGAAGTTCGCATTGTAACTGTTGTATTCAATCCCGATGCAATTTCTGTGTTTCATCAACACTCTGATAGTCCACAGATTACAGAATGCCACGAGATGTGCATCGGAAACTACTACTGGTCTTCCAGGGAACGATCAAAGCGTAGACTGTTTGGGACATTACTCCCATGGAGAAAAGTGCGCATGGTGACTGTTGTATTCAATCCCGATGCAATTTCTGTGTTTCATCAACACTCTGATAGTCAACAGATTACAGAATGCCACGAGATGTGCATCGGAAACTACTACTGGTCTTCCAGCAAACGATCAAATCGTAGACTGTTTCAGACATTACTCCCATGGAGGAAAGTGCGGATGGTGACTGTTGTATTCAGTCCCGTTGCTATTTCTGTGTTTCATCAACACTCTGATAGTCCACAGATTACTGAATGCCACCAGATGGGCATCGGAAACTACTACTGGTCTTCCAGGGAACGATCAAACCGTAGACTGTTTGAGACATACCTCCCGTGGAGGAAAGTGCGCATGGTGACTGTTGTATTCATTCCCGATGCAATTTCTGTGTTTCATCAACACTCTGATAGTCCACAGATTACAGAATGCCTCCTGATGTGGAATTGAAACTACTTCTGGTCTTCCAGGGAACGATCAAAGCATAGACTGTTTGAGAATTACTCCCTTGGAGGAAAGTGCGCATGGTGACTCCTGTATTCAATCCCCATGCAATTTCTGTGTTTCATCAATACTCTGATAGTCTACATATTATAGAATGCCACCAGATGCGCATCGGAAACTACTACTGGTGTTCCAGGGAACGATCAAAGCGTAGACTGTTTGAGACATTACTCCCGTGGAAGAATGTGCGCATGGTGACTGTTGTATTCATCCCGATGCAATTTCTGTGTTTCATCAACACTCTGATATTCCACAGATTACAGAATGCCTCCAGATGTGCAATTGAAACTACTTCTGGTCTTCCAGGGAACGATCAAAGCGTAGACTGTTTGGGACATTACTCCCATGGAGGAAAGTGCGCATGGAGACTGTTGTATTCAATCCCGATGCAATTTCTGTGTTTCATCAACACTCTGATAGGCCAAAGATTACGGAAAGCCTCCAGATGTGCATCGGAAACTACTACTGGTCTTCCAGGGAACGATCAAAGCGTAGACTGTTAGAGACATTACTGCCATGGAGTAAAGTGCGCATGGTGACTTTTGTATTCAATCCCGAAGCAATATCTGTGTTTCATCAACACTCTGATAGTCCACAGATATCAGAATGCCAAGAGATGTGCATCGGAAACTACTACTGGTCTTCCAGGGAACCACCAAAGCGTAGACTGTTTCAGACATTACTCCCATGGAGGAAAGTGCGGATGGTGACTGTTGTATTCAATCCCGATGCTATTTCTGTGTTGCATCAACACTCTGATAGTCCACAGATTACAGAATGCCACGAGATGTGCATCGGAAACTACTACTGGTCTTCCCGGGAACAATGAAAGCGTAGACTGCTTCAGACATTACTCCCACGGAGGAAAGTGCGGATGGTGACTGTTGTATTCAATCCCGATGCAAATTCTGTGATTCATCAACACACTGATAGTCCACAGATTACAGAATGCCAAGAGATGTGCATCGGAAACTACTACTGGTCTTCCAGGGAACGATCAAAGCGTAGACTGTTTGGGACATTACTCCCATGGAGGAAAGTGCGCATGGTGACTGTTGTATTCAATCCCGATGCAATTTCTGTGTTTCATCAACACTCTGATAGACCACAGATTACAGAATGCCACGAGATTCGCATCGGAAACTACTACTGGTCTTCCATCAAACGATCAAATCGTAGACTGTTTCAGACATTACTCCCATGGAGGAAAGTCCGGATGGTGACTGTTGTATTTAATCCCGATGCTATTTCTGTGTTTCATCAACACTCTTATAGTCCACATGTTACAGAATGCCTCCAGATGTTCATCGGAAACTACTACTGGTCTTCCAAGGAACGATAAAAGCGCAGACTGTTTGAGACATTACTCCCATGGAGGAAAGTGCGCATGGTGACTGTTGTATTCAATCAGGATGCAATTTCTGTGTTTCATCAACACTCTGATAGTCCACTGATTACAGAATGCCTCCATATGTGCATCGGAAACTACTACTGGTCTTCCAGGGAACGATCAAATCGTAAACTCCTTGAGACAATACTCCCATGGAGGAAAGTGCGCATGGTGACTGTTGTATTCAATCCCGATGCATTTTCTGGGTATTTATCAACACCCTGATAGTCCACAGATTGCAGAATACCACAAAATGTGCATCGGAAACTACTACTGGTTTTCCAGGGAACGATCAACGCCAAGACTGCTTCAGACATTAATCCCATGGGGGAAAGTGCGGATGGTGACTGTTGTATTCAATCCCGATGCAATTTCTGTGTTTCATCAACACTCTGATAGTCCAAAAATTACAGAATGCCTCCAGATGTGCATCGGAAACTACTACTGGTCTTCCAGGGATCGATCAAAGCGTAGACTGTTTGGGACATTACTCCCATGGAGGGAAGTGCGCATTGTAACTGTTGTATTCAATCCCAATGCAATTTCTGTGTTTCATCAACACTCTGATAGTCCACAGATAACAGAATGCAACGAGATGTGCATCGGAAACTACTACTGGTCTTCCAGGGAACGATCAAAGCGTAGACTGTTTGGGATATTACTCCCATGGAGGTTAGTGCGCATGGTGACTGTTGTATTCAATCCCGAAGCAATTTCTGTGTTTCATCAACACTCTGATAGTCCACAGATTACAGAATGCCACGAGATGTGCTTCGGAAACTACTACTGGTCTTCCAGCAAACGATCAAATCGTAGACTGTTTCAGACATTACTCCCATGGAGGAAAGTGCGGATGGTGACTGTTGTATTCAGTCCCGTTGCCATTTCTGTGTTTCATGAACACTCTGATAGTCCACAGATTACTGAATGCCACCAGATGTACATCGGAAACTACTACTGGTCTTCCAGGGAACGATCAAACCGTAGACTGTTTGAGACATACCTCCCGTGGAGGAAAGTGCGCATGGTGACTGTTGTATTCACTCCCGATGCAATTTCTGTGTTTCATCAACACTCTGATAGTCCACAGATTACAGAATGGAACCAGATATGCATCGGAAACTACTACTGGTCTTCCAGGGAACGATTAAAGCGAAGACTGTTGGACACATTACTCCCATGGAGGAAAGTGCGCAAGGTGACTGTTGTATTCAATCCCGATGCAATTTCAGTGTTTCATCGACACTCTGATTCTCCACAGATTACAGAATGCCTCCAGATGTGCATAGGAAACTACAACTTGTCTTCCGGGGAACGATCAAAGCGTAGACTGTTAGAGACATTACTCCCATGGAGGAAAGTGCGCATGATGACTGTTGTATTCAATCCCGATGCAATTTCTGTGTTTCATCATCACTCTGATAGTCTACAGATTTCTGAATGCCTCCAGATGTCCATCGGAAACTACTACTGGTCTTCCCGCGAACGATCAAAGCGTAGACTGTATCAGACATTACTCCCATGCAGGAAAGTGCGGATGGTGACTGTTGTATTCAATCCCGATGCAATTTCTGTGTTTCATCAACACTCTGATAGTCCACAGATTACAGAATGCCACGAGATGTGCATCGGAAACTACTACTGGTCTTCCCGGGGACGATGAAAGCGTAGACGGCTTCAGACATTACTCCCACGGAGGAAAGTGCGGATGGTGACTGTTGTATTCAATCCCGATGCAAATTCTTTGATTCATCAACACACTGATAGTCCACAGATTACAGAATGCCAAGAGATGTGCATCGGAAACTACTACTGGTCTTCCAGGGAACGATGAAAGCGTAGACTGTTTGGGACATTACTCCCATGGAGGAAAGTGCGCATGGTGACTGTTGTATTCAATCCCGATGCAATTTCTGTGTTTCATCAACACTCTGATAGTAAACAGATTACAGAATGCCACGAGATGTGCATCGGAAACTACTACTGGTCTTCCATCAAACGATCAAATCGTAGACTGTTTCAGACATTACTCCCATGGAGGAAAGTCCGGATGGTGACTGTTGTATTTAATCCCGATGCTATTTCTGTGTTTCATCAACACTCTGATAGTCCACATGTTACAGAATGCCTCCAGATGTTCATCGGAAACTACTACTAGTCTTCCAGGGAACGATAAAAGCGCAGACTGTTTGAGACATTACTCCCATGGAGGAAAGTGCGCATGGTGACTCTTGTATTCAATCAGGATGCAATTTCTGTGTTTCATCAACACTCTGATAGTCCACAGATTACAGAATGCCTCCAGATGTGCATCGTAAACTACTACTGGTCTTCCAGGGAACGATCAAATCGTAAACTCCTTGAGACATTACTCCCATGGAGGAAAGTGCGCATGGTGACTGTTGTATTCAATCCCGATGCATTTCTGGGTTTTTATCAACACCCTGATAGTCCACAGATTGCAGAATACCACAAAATGTGCATCGGAAACTACTACTGGTTTTCCAGGGAACGATCAAAGCCAAGACTGTTTCTGACATTATTCCCGTGGAGGAAAGTGCGGATGGTGACTGTTGTATTCAATCCCGATGCAATTTCTGTGTTTCATCAACACTCTGATAGTCCAAAAATTACAGAATGCCCCCAGATGTGCATCGGAAACTACTACTGTTCTTCCAGGGAACGATCAAAGCGTAGACTGTTTGAGACATTACTCCCATGGAGGAAAGTGCGCATGGTGACTGTTGTATTCAATCCCGATGCAAATTCTGTGTTTCATCATCACTCTGATAGTCCACAGATTTCAGAATGCCTCCAGATGTGCATCGGAAACTACTACTGGTCTTCCCGCGAACGATCAAAGCGTAGACTGCATCAGACATTACTCCCATGCAGGCAAGTGCGGATGGTGACTGTTGTATTCAATCCCGATGCAAATTCTGTGATTCATCAACACACTGATAGTCCACAGATTACAGAATGCCAAGAGATGTGCATCGGAAACTACTACTGGTCTTCCAGGGAACGATCAAAGCGTAGACTGTTTCAGACATTACTCCCACGGAGGAAAGTGCGGATGGTGACTGTTGCATTCAATCCCGATGCTATTTCTGTGTTGCATCAACAGTCTGATAGTCCACAGATTACAGAATGCCACCAGATGTGCATCGGAAACTACTACTGGTCTTCCAGGGAACGATCAAACCGTAGACTGTTTGAGACATACCTCCCGTGGAGGAAAGTGCACATGGTGACTGTTGTATTCATTCCCGATGCAATTTCTGTGTTTCATGAACACTCTGATAGTCCACAGATTACAGAATGGCACCAGATATGCATCGGAAACTATTACTGGTCTTCCAGAGAACGATCAAAGCATAGACTGTTTGAGAATTACTCCCATGGAGGAAAGTGCGCATGGTGAATGTTGTTTTCAATCCCGAGGCAATTTCTGTGTTTCATCAACACTCTGATAGTCCACAGATTACAGAAAGCCTCCAGATATGCATCGGAAACTACTACTGGTCTTCCAGGGAATGATTAAAGCGAAGACTGTTGGACACATTACTCCCATGGAGGAAAGTGCGCATGGTGACCGTTGTATTCAATCCCGATGCAATCTCAGTATTTCATCGACACTCTGATTCTCCACAGATTACAGATTGCCTCCAGATTTGCATCGGAAACTACTACTTGTCTTCCGGGGAACGATCAAAGCGTAGACTGTTAGAGACATTACTCCCATGGAGGAAAGTGCGCATGGTGTCTGTTGTATTCAATCCCGATGCAATTTCTGTGTTTCATCAACACTCTGATAGGCCAAAGATTACGGAAAGTCTCCAGATGAGCATCGGAAACTACTACTGGTCTTCCAAGGAACGATCAAACCGTAGACTGTTAGAGACATTACTCCCATGGAGTAAAGTGCACATGGTGACTGTTGTATTCAATCCCGATGCAATTTCTGTGTTTCATCAACACTGTGATAGTCCACAGATTACAGAATGCCTTCAGATGTGCAATTGAAACTACTTCTGGTCTTCCAGGGAAAGATCAAAGCGTAGACTGTTTAAGACATTACCCCCATGGAGGAAACTGCGCATGGAGACTGTTGTATTTAATCCCGATGCAATTTCTGTGTTTCATCAGCACTCTGATAGTCCACAGACTACAGATTGCCTCCAGATGTGCATCGGAAACTGCTACTGGCCTTCCAAGGAACGATCAAAGTGTAAACTCTATGAAACATTACTCCCATGGAGGAAAGTGCGCATGGTGACTGTTGTATTCAATACCGATGCAATTTCTGTGTTTCATCAACACTCTGATAGTCCACAGATTACAGAATGCCTCCAGATGTGCATCGGAAACTGCTACTGGCCTTCCAAGGAACGATCAAAGTGTAAACTCTATGAAACATTTCTCCCATGGAGTAAAGTGCGCATGGTGACTGTTGTATTCAATCCCGATGCAATTTCTGTGTTTCAACAACACTCTGATAGTCCACAGATTACAGAATGCCTCCCGATGTGCATCGGAAACTACTACTGGTCTTCGAGGGATCGATCAAAGCGTAGACTGTTTGGGTCATTACTCCCATGGAGGGAAGTGCGCATTGTAACTGTTGTATTCAATACCGATGCAATTTCTGTGTTTCATCAACACTCTGATAGTCCACAGATTACAGAATGCCACGATATGTGCATCGGAAACTACTACTGGTCTTCCAGGGAACGATCAAAGCGTAGACTGTTTGGGACATTACTCCCATGGAGGAAAGTGCGCATGGTGACTGTTGTATTTAATCCCAATGCAATTTCTGTGTTTCATCAACACTCTGATAGTCCACAGATTACAGAATGCCACGAGATGTGCATCGGAAACTACTACTGGTCTTCCAGCAAACGATCAAATCGTAGACTGTTTCAGACATTACTCCCATGGAGGAAATTTCGGATGGTGACTGTTGTATTCAGTCCCGATGCTATTTCTGTGTTTCATCAACATTCTGATAGTCCACAGATTACAGAATACCACCAGATGTGCATCGGAAACTACTACTGGTCTTCCAGGGAACGATCAAACCGTAGACTGTTTGAGACATACCTCCCGTGGTGGAAAGTGCGCATGGTGACTGTTGTATTCATTCCCGATGCAATTTCTGTGTTTCGTCAACACTCTGATAGTCCACAGACTACAGAATGTCACCAGATATGCATCGGAAACAACTACTGCTCTTCCAGGGAACGATCAAAGCATAGACTGTTTGAGAATTACTCCCTTGGAGGAAAGTGCGCATGGTGACTCCTGTATTCAATCCCGATGCAATTTCTGTGTTTCATCAACACTCTGATTCTCCACAGATTACAGAATGCCTCCAGATTTGCATCGGAAACTACTACTTGTCTTCCGGGGAACGATCAAAGCGTAGACTGTTAGAGACATTACTCCCATGGAGGAAAGTGCGCATGGTGTCTGTTGTATTCAATCCCGATGCAATTTCTGTGTTTCATCAACACTCTGATAGGCCAAAGATTACGGAAAGCCTCCAGATGAGCATCGGAAACTACTACTGGTCTTCCAGGGAACGATCAAACCGTAGACTGTTAGAGACATTACTCCCATGGAGTAAAGTGCACATGGTGACTGTTGTATTCAATCCCGATGCAATTTCTGTGTTTCATCAACACTGTGATAGTCCACAGATTACAGAATGCCTTCAGATGTGCAATTGAAACTACTTCTGGTCTTCCAGGGAACGATCAAAGCGTAGACTGTTTAAGACATTACCCCCATGGAGGAAACTGCGCATGGAGACTGTTGTATTTAATCCCGATGCAATTTCTGTGTTTCATCAGCACTCTGATAGTCCACAGATTACAGAATGCCTCCAGATGTGCATCGGAAACTGCTACTGGCCTTCCAAGGAACGATCAAAGTGTAAACTCTATGAAACATTACTCCCATGGAGGAAAGTGCGCATGGTGACTGTTGTATTCAATCCCGATGCAATTTCTGTGTTTCATCAACACTCTGATAGTCCACAGATTACAGAATGCCTCCCGATGTGCATCGGAAACTACTACTGGTCTTCGAGGGATCGATCAAAGCGTAGACTGTTTGGGTCATTACTCCCATGGAGGGAAGTGCGCATTGTAACTGTTGTATTCAATCCCGATGCAATTTCTGTGTTTCATCAACACTCTGATAGTCCACAGATTACAGAATGCCACGAGATGTGCATCGGAAACTACTACTGGTGTTCCAGGGAACGATCAAAGCGTAGACTGTTTGGGACATTACTCCCATGGAGGAAAGTGCGCATGGTAACTGTTGTATTCAATCCCGATGCTATTTCTGTGTTTCATCAACACTCTGATAGTCCACAGATTACAGAATGCCACGAGATGTGCATCGGAAACTACTACTGGTCTTACAGCAAACGATCAAATCGTAGACTGTTTCAGACGTTACTCCCATGGAGGATAGTCCGGATGGTGACTGTTGTATTTAATCCCGATGCTATTTCTGTGTTTCATCAACACTCTGATAGTCCGCATGTTACAGAATGCCTCCAGATGTTCATCGGAAACTACTACTGGTCTTCCAGGGAACGATAAAAGCGCAGACTGTTTGAGACATTACTCCCATGGAGGAAAGTGCGCATGGTGACTTTTGTATTCAATCAGGATGCAATTTCTGTGTTTCATCAACACTCTGATAGTCCACAGATTACAGAATGCCGACAGATGTGCATCGGAAACTACTACTGGTCTTCCAGTTAACAATCAAAGCGTAGACTGTTTGAGACATTACTCCCATGGAGGAAATTGCGCATGGTGACTGTTGTATTCAATCCCGATGCAAATTCTGTGTTTCATCAACACTCTGATAGTCCAAAAATTACAGAATGCCTCCAGATGTGCATCGGAAACTACTACTGGTCTTCCAGGGAACGATCAAATCGTAAACTCCTTGAGACATTACTCCCATGGAGGAAAGTGCGCATGGTGACTGTTGTATTCAATCCCGATGCATTTTCTAGGTTTTTATCAACACCCTGATAGTCCACAGATTGCAGAATACCACAAAATGTGCATCGGAAACTACTACTGGTTTTCCAGGGAACGATCAAAGCCAAGACTGTTTCTGACATTATTCCCATGGAGGAAAGTGCGGATGGTGACTGTTGTATTCAATCCCGATGCAATTTCTGAGTTTCTTCAACACTCTGATAGTCCAAAAATTACAGAATGACTCCAGATGTGCATCGGAAACTACTACTGGTCTTCCCGCGAACGATCAAAGCGTAGACTGTATCAGACATTACTCCCATGCAGGAAAGTGCGGATGGTGACTGTTGTATTCAATCCCGATGCAATTTCTGTGTTTCATGAACACTCTGATAGTCCACAGATTACAGTATGCCACGAGATGTGCATCGGAAACTACTACTGGTCTTCCCGGGAACGATGATAGCGTAGACTGCTTCAGACATTACTCCCACGGAGGAAAGTGCGGATGGTGACTGTTGTATTCAATCCCGATGCAAATTCTGTGATTCATCAACACACTGATAGTCCACAGATTACAGAATACCAAGAGATGTGCATCGGAAACTACTACTGGTCTTCCAGGGAACGATCAAAGCGTAGACTGTTTCAGACATTACTCCCATGGAGGGAAGTGCCTATGGTGACTGTTGTATTCAATCCCGTTGCTATTTCTGTGTTTCATCAACACTCTGATAGTCCACAAGTTACAGAATGCCTCCAGATGTTCATCGGAAACTGCTACTGGTCTTCCAGGGAAAGATAAAAGCGCAGACTGTTTGAGACATTACTCCCATGGAGGAAAGTGCGCATGGTGACTGTTGTATTCAATCAGGATGCAATTTCTGTGTTTCATCAACACTCTGATAGTCCACAGACTACAGAATGTCTCCAGATGTGCATCGGAAACTGCTACTGGCCTTCCAGGGAACGATCAAAGTGTAAACTCTATGAAACATTACTCCCATGGAGGAAAGTGCGCATGGTGACTGTTGTATTCAATCCCGATGCAATTTCTGTGTTTCATCAACACTCTGATTGTCCACAGATTACAGAATGCCTCCCGATGTGCATCGGAAACTACTACTGGTCTTCCCAGAATCGATCAAAGCGTAGACTCTTTGGGACATTACTCCCATGGAGGGAAGTGCGCATTGTAACTGTTGTATTCAATCCCGATGCAATTTCTGTGTTTCATCAACACTCTGATAGTCCACAGATTACAGAATGCCACGAGATGTGCATCGGAAACTACTACTGGTCTTCCAGGGAACGATCAAACCGTAGACTGTTTGGGACATTACTCCCATGAAGGAAAGTGCGCATGGTGACTGTTGCATTCAATCCCGATGCAATTTCTGTGTTTCATCAACACTCTGATAGTCCACAGATTACAGAATGCCACGAGATGTGCATCGGAAACTACTACTGGTCTTCCAGCAAACGATCAAATCGTAGACTGTTTCAGACATTACTCCCATGGAGGAAAGTGCGGATTGTGACTGTTGTATTCAATCCCGATGCTATTTCTGTGTTGCTTCAACACTCTGATAGTCCGCAGATTACATAATGCCACCAGAAGTGCATCGGAAACTACTACTGGTCTTCCAGGGAACGATCAAACCGTAGACTGTTTGAGACATACCTCCCGTGGAGGAAAGTGCGCATGGTGACTGTTGTATTCATTCCCGATGCAATTTCTGTGTTTCATCAACACTCTGATTGTCCACAGATTACAGAATGCCTCCCGGTGTGCATCGGAAACTACTACTGGTCTTCCAAGGATCGATCAAAGCGTAGACTGTTTGGGACATTACTCCCATGGAGGGAAGTGCGCATTGTAACTGTTGTATTCAATCCCGATGCAATTTCTGTGTTTCATCAACACTCTGATAGTCCACAGATTACTGAATGCCACCAGATGGGCATCGGAAACTACTACTGGTCTTCCAGGGAACGATTAAACCGTAGACTGTTTGAGACATACCTCCCGTGGAGGAAAGTGCGCATGGTGACTGTTGTATTCATTCCCGATGCAATTTCTGTGTTTCATCAACACTCTGATAGTCCACAGATTACACAATGCCTCCAGATGTGCAATTGAAACTACTTCTGGTCTTCCTGGTAACGATCAAATCGTAGACTGTTTGAGAATTACTCCCATGGAGGAAAGTGAGCATGGTGACTGTTGTATTCAATCCCGATGCTATTTCTGTGTTGCATCAACACTCTGATAGTCCACAGATTACAGAATGCCACCAGATGTGCATCGGAATCTACTACTGGTCTTCCAGGGAACGATTAAACCGTAGACTGTTTGAGACATACCTCCCGTGGAGGAAAATGCGCATGGTGACTGGTGTATTCATTCCCTATGCAATTTCTGTGTCTCATGAACACTCTGATAGTCCACAGATTACAGAATGGCACCAGATATGCATCGGAAACTATTACTGGTCTTCCAGAGAACGATCAAAGCATAGACTGTTTGAGAATTGCTCCCATGGAGGAAAGTGCGCATGGTGAATGTTATTTTCAATCCCGAGGCAATTTCTGTGTTTCATCAACACTCTGATAGTCCACAGATTACAGAAAGCCTCCAGATATGCATCGGAAACTACTACTGGTCTTCCAGGGAACGATTAAAGCGAAGACTGTTGGACACATTACTCCCATGGAGGAAAGTGCGCAAGGTGACTGTTGTATTCAATCCCGATGCAATTTCTGTGTTTCATCATCACTCTGATAGTCTACAGATTTCAGAATGCCTCCAGATGTCCATCGGAAACTACTACTGGTCTTCCCGCGAACGATCAAAGCGTAGACTGTATCAGACATTACTCCCATGCAGGAAAGTGCGGATGGTGACTGTTGTATTCAATCAGGATGCAATTTCTGTGTTTCATCAACACTCTGATAGTCCACAGATTACAGAATGCCACGAGATGTGCATCGGAAACTACTACTGGTCTTCCCGGGAACGATGAAAGCGTAGACGGCTTCAGACATTACTCCCACGGAGGAAAGTGCGGATGGTGACTGTTGTATTCAATCCCGATGCAAATTCTTTGATTCATCAACACACTGATAGTCCACAGATTACAGAATGCCAAGAGATGTGCATCGGAAACTACTACTGGTCTTCCAGGGAACGATGAAAGCGTAGACTGTTTGGGACATAACTCCCATGGAGGAAAGTGCGCATGGTGACTGTTGTATTCAATCCCGATGCAATTTCTGTGTTTCATCAACACTCTGATAGTCCACAGATTACAGAATGCCACGAGATGTGCATCGGAAACTACTACTGGTCTTCCATCAAACGATCAAATCGTAGACTGTTTCAGACATTACTCCCATGGAGGAAAGTCCGGATGGTGACTGTTGTATTTAATCCCGATGCTATTTCTGTGTTTCATCAACACTCTGATAGTCCACATGTTACAGAATGCCTCCAGATGTTCATCGGAAACTACTACTAGTCTTCCAGGGAACGATAAAAGCGCAGACTGTTTGAGACATTACTCCCATGGGGGAAAGTGCGCATGGTGACTCTTGTATTCAATCAGGATGCAATTTCTGTGTTTCATCAACACTCTGATAGTCCACAGATTACAGAATGCCTCCAGATGTGCATCGTAAACTACTACTGGTCTTCCAGGGAACGATCAAATCGTAAGCTCCTTGAGACATTACTCCCATGGAGGAAAGTGCGCATGGTGACTGTTGTATTCAATCCCGATGCATTTCTGGGTTTTTATCAACACCCTGATAGTCCACAGATTGCAGAATACCACAAAATGTGCATCGGAAACTACTACTGGTTTTCCAGGGAACGATCAAAGCCAAGACTGTTTCAGACATTATTCCCGTGGAGGAAAGTGCGGATGGTGACTGTTGTATTCAATCCCGATGCAATTTCTATGTTTCATCAACACTCTGATAGTCCAAAAATTACAGAATGCCTCCAGATGTGCATCGGAAACTACTACTGTTCTTCCAGGGAACGATCAAAGCGTAGACTGTTTGAGACATTACTCCCATGGAGGAAAGTGCGCATGGTGACTGTTGTATTCAATCCCGATGCAAATTCTGTGTTTCATCATCACTCTGATAGTCCACAGATTTCAGAATGCCTCCAGATGTGCATCGGAAACTACTACTGGTCTTCCCGCGAACGATCAAAGCGTAGACTGCATCAGACATTACTCCCATGCAGGAAAGTGCGGATGGTGACTGTTGTATTCAATCCCGATGCAAATTCTGTGATTCATCAACACACTGATAGTCCACAGATTACAGAATGCCAAGAGATGTGCATCGGAAACTACTACTGGTCTTCCAGGGAACGATCAAAGCGTAGACTGTTTCAGACATTACTCCCACGGAGGAAAGTGCGGATGGTGACTGTTGCATTCAATCCCGATGCTATTTCTGTGTTGCATCAACAGTCTGATAGTCCACAGATTACAGAATGCCACCAGATGTGCATCGGAAACTACTACTGGTCTTCCAGGGAACGATCAAACCGTAGACTGTTTGAGACATACCTCCCGTGGAGGAAAGTGCACATGGTGACTGTTGTATTCATTCCCGATGCAATTTCTGTGTTTCATGAACACTCTGATAGTCCACAG
Source organism: Schistocerca gregaria (assembly GCF_023897955.1). NCBI lineage: Eukaryota > Metazoa > Arthropoda > Insecta > Orthoptera > Acrididae > Schistocerca > Schistocerca gregaria. The sequence continues at coordinate 23,153,640 of NC_064924.1, read as the reverse complement.
ATTACAGAATGGCACCAGATATGCATCGGAAACTATTACTGGTCTTCCAGAGAACGATCAAAGCATAGACTGTTTGAGAATTACTCCCATGGAGGAAAGTGCGCATGGTGAATGTTGTTTTCAATCCCGAGGCAATTTCTGTGTTTCATCAACACTCTGATAGTCCACAGATTACAGAAAGCCTCCAGATATGCATCGGAAACTACTACTGGTCTTCCAGGGAACGATTAAAGCGAAGACTGTTGGACACATTACTCCCATGGAGGAAAGTGCGCATGGTGACCGTTGTATTCAATCCCGATGCAATCTCAGTATTTCATCGACACTCTGATTCTCCACAGATTACAGATTGCCTCCAGATTTGCATCGGAAACTACTACTTGTCTTCCGGGGAACGATCAAAGCGTAGACTGTTAGAGACATTACTCCCATGGAGGAAAGTGCGCATGGTGTCTGTTGTATTCAATCCCGATGCAATTTCTGTGTTTCATCAACACTCTGATAGGCCAAAGATTACGGAAAGTCTCCAGATGAGCATCGGAAACTACTACTGGTCTTCCAGGGAACGATCAAACCGTAGACTGTTAGAGACATTACTCCCATGGAGTAAAGTGCACATGGTGACTGTTGTATTCAATCCCGATGCAATTTCTGTGTTTCATCAACACTGTGATAGTCCACAGATTACAGAATGCCTTCAGATGTGCAATTGAAACTACTTCTGGTCTTCCAGGGAACGATCAAAGCGTAGACTGTTTAAGACATTACCCCCATGGAGGAAACTGCGCATGGAGACTGTTGTATTTAATCCCGATGCAATTTCTGTGTTTCATCAGCACTCTGATAGTCCACAGACTACAGAATGCCTCCAGATGTGCATCGGAAACTGCTACTGGCCTTCCAAGGAACGATCAAAGTGTAAACTCTATGAAACATTACTCCCATGGAGGAAAGTGCGCATGGTGACTGTTGTATTCAATACCGATGCAATTTCTGTGTTTCATCAACACTCTGATAGTCCACAGATTACAGAATGCCACGAGATGTGCATCGGAAACTACTACTGGTCTTCCAGCAAACGATCAAATCGTAGACTGTTTCAGACATTACTCCCATGGAGGAAATTTAGGATGGTGACTGTTGTATTCAGTCCCGATGCTATTTCTGTGTTTCATCAACATTCTGATAGTCCACAGATTACAGAATACCACCAGATGTGCATCGGAAACTACTACTGGTCTTCCAGGGAACGATCAAACCGTAGACTGTTTGAGACATACCTCCCGTGGTGGAAAGTGCGCATGGTGACTGTTGTATTCATTCCCGATGCAATTTCTGTGTTTCGTCAACACTCTGATAGTCCACAGACTACAGAATGGCACCAGATATGCATCGGAAACAACTACTGGTCTTCCAGGGAACGATCAAAGCATAGACTGTTTGAGAATTACTCCCTTGGAGGAAAGTGCGCATGGTGACTCCTGTATTCAATCCCGATGCAATTTCTGTGTTTCATCAACACTCTGATTCTCCACAGATTACAGATTGCCTCCAGATTTGCATCGGAAACTACTACTTGTCTTCCGGGGAACGATCAAAGCGTAGACTGTTAGAGACATTACTCCCATGGAGGAAAGTGCGCATGGTGTCTGTTGTATTCAATCCCGATGCAATTTCTGTGTTTCATCAACACTCTGATAGGCCAAAGATTACGGAAAGCCTCCAGATGAGCATCGGAAACTACTACTGGTCTTCCAGGGAACGATCAAACCGTAGACTGTTAGAGACATTACTCCCATGGAGTAAAGTGCACATGGTGACTGTTGTTTTCAATCCCGATGCATTTTCTGGGTTTTTATCAACACCCTGATAGTCCACAGATTGCAGAATACCACAAAATGTGCATCGGAAACTACTACTGGTTATCCAGGGAACGATCAAAGCCAAGACTGTTTCAGACATTATTCCCATGGAGGAAAGTGCGGATGGTGACTGTTGTATTCAATCCCGATGCAATTTCTGTGTTTCATCAACACTCTGATAGTCCAAAAATTACAGAATGCCTCCAGATGTGCATCGGAAACTACTACTGGTCTTCCAGGGAACGATCAAAGCGTAGACTGTTTGAGACATTACTCCCATGGAGGAAAGTGCGCATGGTGACTGTTGTATTCAATCCCGATGCAAATTCTGTGTTTCATCATCACTCTGATAGTCCACAGATTTCAGAATGCCTCCAGATGTGCATCGGAAACTACTACTGGTCTTCCCGCGAACGATCAAAGCGTAGACTGCATCAGACATTACTCCCATGCAGGAAAGTGCGGATGGTGACTGTTGTATTCAATCCCGATGCAATTTCTGTGTTTCATCAACACTCTGATAGTCCACAGATTACAGAATGCCACGAGATGTGCATCGGAAACTACTACTGGTCTTCCCGGGAACGATGAAAGCGTAGACTGCTTCAGACATTACTCCCACGGAGGAATGTGCGGATGGTGACTGTTGTATTCAATCCCGATGCAAATTCTGTGATTCATCAACACACTGATAGTCCACAGATTACAGAATGCCAAGAGATGTGCATCGGAAACTACTACTGGTCTTCCAGGGAACGATCAAAGCGTAGACTGTTTCAGACATTACTCCCATGGAGGAAAGTGCGGATGGTGACTGTTGCATTCAATCCCGATGCTATTTCTGTGTTGCATCAACAGTCTGATAGTCGACAGATTACAGAATGCCACCAGATGTGCATCGGAAACTACTACTGGTCTTCCAGCGAACGATCAAACGGTAGACTGTTTGAGACATACCTCCCGTGGAGGAAAGTGCACATGGTGACTGTTGTATTCATTCCCGATGCAATTTCTGTGTTTCATGAACACTCTGATAGTCCACAGATTACAGAATGGCACCAGATATGCATCGGAAACTATTACTGGCCTTCCAGAGAACGATCAAAGCATAGACTGTTTGAGAATTACTCCCATGGAGGAAAGTGCGCATGGTGAATGTTGTTTTCAATCCCGAGGCAATTTCTGTGTTTCATCAACACTCTGATAGTCCACAGATTACAGAAAGCCTCCAGATATGCATCGGAAACTACTACTGGTCTTCCAGGGAACGATTAAAGCGAAGACTGTTGGACACATTACTCCCATGGAGGAAAGTGCGCATGGTGACCGTTGTATTCAATCCCGATGCAATCTCAGTATTTCATCGACACTCTGATTCTCCACAGATTACAGATTGCCTCCAGATTTGCATCGGAAACTACTACTTGTCTTCCGGGGAACGATCAAAGCGTAGACTGTTAGAGACATTACTCCCATGGAGGAAAGTGCGCATGGCGTCTGTTGTATTCAATCCCGATGCAATTTCTGTGTTTCATCAACACTCTGATAGGCCAAAGATTACGGAAAGTCTCCAGATGAGCATCGGAAACTACTACTGGTCTTCCAGGGAACGATCAAACCGTAGACTGTTAGAGACATTACTCCCATGGAGTAAAGTGCACATGGTGACTGTTGTATTCAATCCCGATGCAATTTCTGTGTTTCATCAACACTGTGATAGTCCACAGATTACAGAATGCCTTCAGATGTGCATTTGAAACTACTTCTGGTCTTCCAGGGAACGATCAAAGCGTAGACTGTTTAAGACATTACCCCCATGGAGGAAACTGCGCATGGAGACTGTTGTATTTAATCCCGATGCAATTTCTGTGTTTCATCAGCACTCTGATAGTCCACAGATTACAGAATGCCTCCAGATGTGCATCGGAAACTGCTACTGGCCTTCCAAGGAACGATCAAAGTGTAAACTCTATGAAACATTACTCCCATGGAGTAAAGTGCGCATGGTGACTGTTGTATTCAATCCCGATGCAATTTCTGTGTTTCAACAACACTCTGATAATCCACAGATTACAGAATGCCTCCCGATGTGCATCGGAAACTACTACTGGTCTTCGAGGGATCGATCAAAGCGTAGACTGTTTGGGTCATTACTCCCATGGAGGGAAGTGCGCATTGTAACTGTTGTATTCAATACCGATGCAATTTCTGTGTTTCATCAACACTCTGATAGTCCACAGATTACAGAATGCCACGATATGTGCATCGGAAACTACTACTGGTCTTCCAGGGAACGATCAAAGCGTAGACTGTTTGGGACATTACTCCCATGGAGGAAAGTGCGCATGGTGACTGTTGTATTTAATCCCAATGCAATTTCTGTGTTTCATCAACACTCTGATAGTCCACAGATTACAGAATGCCACGAGATGTGCATCGGAAACTACTACTGGTCTTCCAGCAAACGATCAAATCGTAGACTGTTTCAGACATTACTCCCATGGAGGAAATTTCGGATGGTGACTGTTGTATTCAGTCCCGATGCTATTTCTGTGTTTCATCAACATTCTGATAGTCCACAGATTACAGAATACCACCAGATGTGCATCGGAAACTACTACTGGTCTTCCAGGTAACGATCAAACCGTAGACTGTTTGAGACATACCTCCCGTGGTGGAAAGTGCGCATGGTGACTGTTGTATTCATTCCCGATGCAATTTCTGTGTTTCGTCAACACTCTGGTAGTCCACAGACTACAGAATGTCACCAGATATGCATCGGAAACCACTACTGGTCTTCCAGGGAACGATCAAAGCATAGACTGTTTGAGAATTACTCCCTTGGAGGAAAGTGCGCATGGTGACTCCTGTATTCAATCCCGATGCAATTTCTGTGTTTCATCAACACTCTGATTCTCCACAGATTACAGAATGCCTCCAGATTTGCATCGGAAACTACTACTTGTCTTCCGGGGAACGATCAAAGCGTAGACTGTTAGAGACATTACTCCCATGGAGGAAAGTGCGCATGGTGTCTGTTGTATTCAATCCCGATGCAATTTCTGTGTTTCATCAACACTCTGATAGGCCAAAGATTACGGAAAGCCTCCAGATGAGCATCGGAAACTACTACTGGTCTTCCAGGGAACGATCAAACCGTAGACTGTTAGAGACATTACTCCCATGGAGTAAAGTGCACATGGTGACTGTTGTATTCAATCCCGATGCAATTTCTGTGTTTCATCAACACTGTGATAGTCCACAGATTACAGAATGCCTTCAGATGTGCAATTGAAACTACTTCTGGTCTTCCAGGGAACGATCAAAGCGTAGACTGTTTAAGACATTACCCCCATGGAGGAAACTGCGCATGGAGACTGTTGTATTTAATCCCGATGCAATTTCTGTGTTTCATCAGCACTCTGATAGTCCACAGATTACAGAATGCCTCCAGATGTGCATCGGAAACTGCTACTGGCCTTCCAAGGAACGATCAAAGTGTAAACTCTATGAAACATTACTCCCATGGAGGAAAGTGCGCATGGTGACTGTTGTATTCAATCCCGATGCAATTTCTGTGTTTCATCAACACTCTGATAGTCCACAGATTACAGAATGCCTCCCGATGTGCATCGGAAACTACTACTGGTCTTCGAGGGATCGATCAAAGCGTAGACTGTTTGGGTCATTACTCCCATGGAGGGAAGTGCGCATTGTAACTGTTGTATTCAATCCCGATGCAATTTCTGTGTTTCATCAACACTCTGATAGTCCACAGATTACAGAATGCCACGAGATGTGCATCGGAAACTACTACTGGTGTTCCAGGGAACGATCAAAGCGTAGACTGTTTCAGACGTTACTCCCATGGAGGATAGTCCGGATGGTGACTGTTGTATTTAATCCCGATGCTATTTCTGTGTTTCATCAACACTCTGATAGTCCGCATGTTACAGAATGCCTCCAGATGTTCATCGGAAACTACTACTGGTCTTCCAGGGAACGATAAAAGCGCAGACTGTTTGAGACATTACTCCCATGGAGGAAAGTGCGCATGGTGACTTTTGTATTCAATCAGGATGCAATTTCTGTGTTTCATCAACACTCTGATAGTCCACAGATTACAGAATGCCGACAGATGTGCATCGGAAACTACTACTGGTCTTCCAGTTAACAATCAAAGCGTAGACTGTTTGAGACATTACTCCCATGGAGGAAATTGCGCATGGTGACTGTTGTATTCAATCCCGATGCAAATTCTGTGTTTCATCAACACTCTGATAGTCCAAAAATTACAGAATGCCTCCAGATGTGCATCGGAAACTACTACTGGTCTTCCAGGGAACGATCAAATCGTAAACTCCTTGAGACATTACTCCCATGGAGGAAAGTGCGCATGGTGACTGTTGTATTCAATCCCGATGCATTTTCTAGGTTTTTATCAACACCCTGATAGTCCACAGATTGCAGAATACCACAAAATGTGCATCGGAAACTACTACTGGTTTTCCAGGGAACGATCAAAGCCAAGACTGTTTCTGACATTATTCCCATGGAGGAAAGTGCGGATGGTGACTGTTGTATTCAATCCCGATGCAATTTCTGAGTTTCATCAACACTCTGATAGTCCAAAAATTACAGAATGACTCCAGATGTGCATCGGAAACTACTACTGGTCTTCCCGCGAACGATCAAAGCGTAGACTGTATCAGACATTACTCCCATGCAGGAAAGTGCGGATGGTGACTGTTGTATACAATCCCGATGCAATTTCTGTGTTTCATGAACACTCTGATAGTCCACAGATTACAGAATGCCACGAGATGTGCATCGGAAACTACTACTGGTCTTCCCGGGAACGATGATAGCGTAGACTGCTTCAGACATTACTCCCACGGAGGAAAGTGCGGATGGTGACTGTTGTATTCAATCCCGATGCAAATTCTGTGATTCATCAACACACTGATAGTCCACAGATTACAGAATGCCAAGAGATGTGCATCGGAAACTACTACTGGTCTTCCAGGGAACGATCAAAGCGTAGACTGTTTCAGACATTACTCCCATGGAGGGAAGTGCGGATGGTGACTGTTGTATTCAATCCCGATGCTATTTCTGTGTTTCATCAACACTCTGATAGTCCACAAGTTACAGAATGCCTCCAGATGTTCATCGGAAACTGCTACTGGTCTTCCAGGGAAAGATAAAAGCGCAGACTGTTTGAGACATTACTCCCATGGAGGAAAGTGCGCATGGTGACTGTTGTATTCAATCAGGATGCAATTTCTGTGTTTCATCAACACTCTGATAGTCCACAGATTACAGAATGCCTCCAGATGTGCATCAGAAACTACTACTAGTCTTCCAGGGAACGATCAAATCGTAAAATCCTTGAGACATTACTCCTATGGAGGAAAGTGCGCATGGTGACTGTTGTATTCAATCCCGATGCATTTTCTGTGTTTCATCAACACCCTGATAGTCCACAGATTGCAGAATACCACAAAATGTGCATCGGAAACTACTACTGGTTTTCCAGGGAACGATCAAAGCCAAGACTGTTTCAGACATTATTCCCATGGAGGCAAGTGCGGATGGTGACTGTTGTATTCAATCCCGATGCAATTTCTGTATTTCATCAACACTCTGATAGTCCAAAAATTACAGAATGCCTCCAGATGTGCATCGGAAACTACTACTGGTCTTCCAGGGAACGATCAAAGCGTAGACTCTTTGAGACATTACTCCCATGGAGGAAAGTGCGCATGGTGACTGTTGTATTCAATCCCGATGCAAATTCTGTGTTTCATCAACACACTGATAGTCCACAGATTTCAGAGTGCCTCCAGATGTGCATCGGAAACTACTACTGGTCTTCCCGCGAACGATCAAAGCGTAGACTGTATCAGACATTACTCCCATGCAGGAAAGTGCGGATGGTGACTGTTGTATTCAATCCCGATGCAATTTCTGTGTTTCATCAACACTCTGATGGTCCACAGTTTACAGAATGCGACGAGATGTGCATCGGAAACTACTACTGGTCTTCCCGGGAACGATGAAAGCGTAGACTGCTTCAGACATTACTCCCACGGAGGAAAGTGCGGATGGTGACTGTAGTATTCAATCCCGATGCTATTTCTGTGTTGCATCAACACTCTGATAGTCTACAGATTACAGAATGCCACCACATGTGCATCGGAAACTACTACTGGTCTTCCAGGGAACGATCAAACCGTAGACTGTTTGAGACACACCTCCCGTGGAGGAAAGTGCACATGGTGACTGTTGTATTCATTCCCGATGCAATTTCTGTGTTTCATGAACACTCTGATAGTCCACAGATTACAGAATGGCACCAGATATGCATCGGAAACTACTACTGGTCTTCCAGAGAACGATCAAAGCGTAGACTGTTTGGGACATTACTCCCATGGAGGAAAGTGCGCATGGTAACTGTTGTATTCATTCCCGATGCTATTTCTGTGTTTCATCAACACTCTGATAGTCCACAGATTACAGAATGCCACGAGATGTGCATCGGAAACTACTACAAGTCTTCCAGCAAACGATCAAATCGTAGACTGTTTCAGACGTTACTCCCATGGAGGATAGTCCGGATGGTGACTGTTGTATTTAATCCCGATGCTATTTCTGTGTTTCATCAACACTCTGATAGTCCGCATGTTACAGAATGCCTCCAGATGTTCATCGGAAACTACTACTGGTCTTCCAGGGAACGATAAAAGCGCAGACTGTTTGAGACATTACTCCCATGGAGGAAAGTGATCATGGTGACTTTTGTATTCAATCAGGATGCAATTTCTGTGTTTCATCAACACTCTGATAGTCCACAGATTACAGAATGCCGACAGATGTGCATCGGAAACTACTACTGGTCTTCCAGTTAACAATCAAAGCGTAGACTGTTTGAGACATTACTCCCATGGAGGAAATTGCGCATGGTGACTGTTGTATTCAATCCCGATGCAAATTCTGTGTTTCATCAACACTCTGATAGTCCAAAAATTACAGAATGCCTCCAGATGTGCATCGGAAACTACTACTGGTCTTCCAGGGAACGATCAAATCGTAAACTCCTTGAGACATTACTCCCATGGAGGAAAGTGCGCATGGTGACTGTTGTATTCAATCCCGATGCATTTTCTAGGTTTTTATCAACACCCTGATAGTCCACAGATTGCAGAATACCACAAAATGTGCATCGGAAACTACTACTGGTTTTCCAGGGAACGATCAAAGCCAAGACTGTTTCTGACATTATTCCCATGGAGGAAAGTGCGGATGGTGACTGTTGTATTCAATCCCGATGCAATTTCTGAGTTTCATCAACACTCTGATAGTCCAAAAATTACAGAATGACTCCAGATGTGCATCGGAAACTACTACTGGTCTTCCCGCGAACGATCAAAGCGTAGACTGTATCAGACATTACTCCCATGCAGGAAAGTGCGGATGGTGACTGTTGTATTCAATCCCGATGCAATTTCTGTGTTTCATGAACACTCTGATAGTCCACAGATTACAGAATGCCACGAGATGTGCATCGGAAACTACTACTGGTCTTCCCGGGAACGATGAAAGCGTAGACTGCTTCAGACATTACTCCCACGGAGGAAAGTGCGGATGGTGACTGTTGTATTCAATCCCGATGCAAATTCTGTGATTCATCAACACACTGATAGTCCACAGATTACAGAATGCCAAGAGATGTGCATCGGAAACTACTACTGGTCTTCCAGGGAACGATCAAAGCGTAGACTGTTTCAGACATTACTCCCATGGAGGAAAGTTGCGCATGGTGACTGTTGTATTCAATCCCGATGCAAATTCTGTGTTTCATCAACACACTGATAGTCCACAGATTTCAGAGTGCCTCCAGATGTGCATCGGAAACTACTACTGGTCTTCCCGGGAACGATGAAAGCGTAGACTGCTTCAGACATTACTCCCACGGAGGAAAGTGCGGATGGTGACTGTAGTATTCAATCCCGATGCTATTTCTGTGTTGCATCAACACTCTGATAGTCTACAGATTACAGAATGCCACCACATGTGCATCGGAAACTACTACTGGTCTTCCAGGGAACGATCAAACCGTAGACTGTTTGAGACACACCTCCCGTGGAGGAAAGTGCACATGGTGACTGTTGTATTCATTCCCGATGCAATTTCTGTGTTTCATGAACACTCTGATAGTCCACAGATTACAGAATGGCACCAGATATGCATCGGAAACTACTACTGGTCTTCCAGAGAACGATCAAAGCATAGACTGTTTGAGAATTACTCCCATGGAGGAAAGTGCGCATGGTGAATGTTGTTTTCAATCCCAAGGCAATCTCTGTGTTTCATCAACACTCTGATAGTCCACCGATTACAGAAAGCCTCCAGATGTTCATCGGAAACTACTACTGGTCTTCCAGGGAACGATAAAAGCGCAGACTGTTTGAGACATTACTCCCATGGAGGAAAGTGCGCATGGTGACTTTTGTATTCAATCAGGATGCAATTTCTGTGTTTAATCAACACTCTGATAGTCCACAGATTACAGAATGCCGACAGATGTGCATCGGAAACTACTACTGGTCTTCCAGTTAAAAATCAAAGCGTAGACTGTTTGAGACATTACTCCCATGGAGGAAATTGCGCATGGTGACTGTTGTATTCAATCCCGATGCAAATTCTGTGTTTCATCAACACTCTGATAGTCCAAAAATTACAGAATGCCTCCAGATGTGCATCGGAAACTACTACTGGTCTTCCAGGGAACGATCAAATCGTAAACTCCTTGAGACATTACTCCCATGGAGGAAAGTGCGCATGGTGACTGTTGTATTCAATCCCGATGCATTTTCTAGGTTTTTATCAACACCCTGATAGTCCACAGATTGCAGAATACCACAAAATGTGCATCGGAAACTACTACTGGTTTTCCAGGGAACGATCAAAGCCAAGACTGTTTCTGACATTATTCCCATGGAGGAAAGTGCGGATGGTGACTGTTGTATTCAATCCCGATGCAATTTCTGAGTTTCATCAACACTCTGATAGTCCAAAAATTACAGAATGACTCCAGATGTGCATCGGAAACTACTACTGGTCTTCCCGGGAACGATGAAAGCGTAGACTGCTTCAGACATTACTCCCACGGAGGAAAGTGCGGATGGTGACTGTTGTATTCAATCCCGATGCAAATTCTGTGATTCATCAACACACTGATAGTCCACAGATTACAGAATGCCAAGAGATGTGCATCGGAAACTACTACTGGTCTTCCAGGGAACGATCAAAGCGTAGACTGTTTCAGACATTACTCCCATGGAGGGAAGTGCAGATGGTGACTGTTGTATTCAATCCCGATGCTATTTCTGTGTTTCATCAACACTCTGATAGTCCACAAGTTACAGAATGCCTCCAGATGTTCATCGGAAACTGCTACTGGTCTTCCAGGGAAAGATAAAAGCGCAGACTGTTTGAGACATTACTCCCATGGAGGAAAGTGCGCATGGTGACTGTTGTATTCAATCAGGATGCAATTTCTGTGTTTCATCAACACTCTGATAGTCCACAGATTACAGAATGCCTCCAGATGTGCATCGGAAACTACTACTAGTCTTCCAGGGAACGATCAAATCGTAAACTCCTTGAGACATTACTCCTATGGAGGAAAGTGCGCATGGTGACTGTTGTATTCAATCCCGATGCATTTTCTGTGTTTCATCAACACCCTGATAGTCCACAGATTGCAGAATACCACAAAATGTGCATCGGAAACTACTACTGGTTTTCCAGGGAACGATCAAAGCCAAGACTGTTTCAGACATTATTCCCATGGAGGCAAGTGCGGATGGTGACTGTTGTATTCAATCCCGATGCAATTTCTGTGTTTCATCAACACTCTGATAGTCCAAAAATTACAGAATGCCTCCAGATGTGCATCGGAAACTACTACTGGTCTTCCAGGGAACGATCAAAGCGTAGACTGTTTGAGACATTACTCCCATGGAGGAAAGTGCGCATGGTGACTGTTGTATTCAATCCCGATGCAAATTCTGTGTTTCATCAACACACTGATAGTCCACAGATTTCAGAGTGCCTCCAGATGTGCATCGGAAACTACTACTGGTCTTCCCGCGAACGATCAAAACGTAGACTGTATCAGACATTACTCCCATGCAGGAAAGTGCGGATGGTGACTGTTGTATTCAATCCCGATGCAATTTCTGTGTTTCATCAACACTCTGATGGTCCACAGTTTACAGAATGCGACGAGATGTGCATCGGAAACTACTACTGGTCTTCCCGGGAACGATGAAAGCGTAGACTGCTTCAGACATTACTCCCACGGAGGAAAGTGCGGATGGTGACTGTAGTATTCAATCCCGATGCTATTTCTGTGTTGCATCAACACTCTGATAGTCTACAGATTACAGAATGCCACCACATGTGCATCGGAAACTACTACTGGTCTTCCAGGGAACGATCAAACCGTAGACTGTTTGAGACACACCTCCCGTGGAGGAAAGTGCACATGGTGACTGTTGTATTCATTCCCGATGCAATTTCTGTGTTTCATGAACACTCTGATAGTCCACAGATTACAGAATGGCACCATATATGCATCGGAAACTACTACTGGTCTTCCAGAGAACGATCAAAGCGTAGACTGTTTGGGACATTACTCCCATGGAGGAAAGTGCGCATGGTAACTGTTGTATTCAATCCCGATGCTATTTCTGTGTTTCATCAACACTCTGATAGTCCACAGATTACAGAATTCCACGAGATGTGCATCGGAAACTACTACTGGTCTTCCAGCAAACGATCAAATCGTAGACTGTTTCAGACGTTACTCCCATGGAGGATAGTCCGGATGGTGACTGTTGTATTTAATCCCGATGCTATTTCTGTGTTTCATCAACACTCTGATAGTCCGCATGTTACAGAATGCCTCCAGATGTTCATCGGAAACTACTACTGGTCTTCCAGGGAACGATAAAAGCGCAGACTGTTTGAGACATTACTCCCATGGAGGAAAGTGCGCATGGTGACTTTTGTATTCAATCAGGATGCAATTTCTGTGTTTCATCAACACTCTGATAGTCCACAGATTACAGAATGCCGACAGATGTGCATCGGAAACTACTACTGGTCTTCCAGTTAACAATCAAAGCGTAGACTGTTTGAGACATTACTCCCATGGAGGAAATTGCGCATGGTGACTGTTGTATTCAATCCCGATGCAAATTCTGTCTTTCATCAACACTCTGATAGTCCAAAAATTACAGAATGCCTCCAGATGTGCATCGGAAACTACTACTGGTCTTCCAGGGAACGATCAAATCGTAAACTCCTTGAGACATTACTCCCATGGAGGAAAGTGCGCATGGTGACTGTTGTATTCAATCCCGATGCATTTTCTAGGTTTTTATCAACACCCTGATAGTCCACAGATTGCAGAATACCACAAAATGTGCATCGGAAACTACTACTGGTTTTCCAGGGAACGATCAAAGCCAAGACTGTTTCTGACATTATTCCCATGGAGGAAAGTGCGGATGGTGACTGTTGTATTCAATCCCGATGCAATTTCTGAGTTTCATCAACACTCTGATAGTCCAAAAATTACAGAATGACTCCAGATGTGCATCGGAAACTACTACTGGTCTTCCCGCGAACGATCAAAGCGTAGACTGTATCAGACATTACTCCCATGCAGGAAAGTGCGGATGGTGACTGTTGTATTCAATCCCGATGCAATTTCTGTGTTTCATGAACACTCTGATAGTCCACAGATTACAGAATGCCACGAGATGTGCATCGGAAACTACTACTGGTCTTCCCGGGAACGATGAAAGCGTAGACTGCTTCAGACATTACTCCCACGGAGGGAAGTGCGGATGGTGACTGTTGTATTCAATCCCGATGCAAATTCTGTGATTCATCAACACACTGATAGTCCACAGATTACAGAATGCCAGGAGATGTGCATCGGAAACTACTACTGGTCTTCCAGGGAACGATCAAAGCGTAGACTGTTTCAGACATTACTCCCATGGAGGGAAGTGCGGATGGTGACTGTTGTATTCAATCCCGATGCTATTTCTGTGTTTCATCAACACTCTGATAGTCCACAAGTTACAGAATGCCTCCAGATGTTCATCGGAAACTGCTACTGGTCTTCCAGGGAAAGATAAAAGCGCAGACTGTTTGAGACATTACTCCCATGGAGGAAAGTGCGCATGGTGACTGTTGTATTCAATCAGGATGCAATTTCTGTGTTTCATCAACACTCTGATAGTCCACAGATTACAGAATGCCTCCAGATGTGCATCGGAAACTACTACTAGTCTTCCAGGGAACGATCAAATCGTAAACTCCTTGAGACATTACTCCTATGGAGGAAAGTGCGCATGGTGACTGTTGTATTCATTCCCGATGCATTTTCTGTAATTCATCAACACCCTGATAGTCCACAGATTGCAGAATACCACAAAATGTGCATCGGAAACTACTACTGGTTTTCCAGGGAACGATCAAAGCCAAGACTGTTTCAGACATTATTCCCATGGAGGCAAGTGCGGATGGTGACTGTTGTATTCAATCCCGATGCAATTTCTGTGTTTCATCAACACTCCGATAGTCCAAAAATTACAGAATGCCTCCAGATGTGCATCGGAAACTACTACTGGTCTTCCAGGGAACGATCAAAGCGTAGACTGTTTGAGACATTACTCCCATGGAGGAAAGTGCGCATGGTGACTGTTGTATTCAATCCCGATGCAAATTCTGTGTTTCATCAACACACTGATAGTCCACAGATTTCAGAGTGCCTCCAGATGTGCATCGGAAACTACTACTGGTCTTCCCGCGAACGATCAAAGCGTAGACTGTATCAGACATTACTCCCATGCAGGAAAGTGCGGATGGTGACTGTTGTATTCAATCCCGATGCAATTTCTGTGTTTCATCAACACTCTGATGGTCCACAGTTTACAGAATGCGACGAGATGTGCATCGGAAACTACTACTGGTCTTCCCGGGAACGATGAAAGCGTAGACTGCTTCAGACATTACTCCCACGGAGGAAAGTGCGGATGGTGACTGTAGTATTCAATCCCGATGCTATTTCTGTGTTGCATCAACACTCTGATAGTCTACAGATTACAGAATGCCACCACATGTGCATCGGAAACTACTACTGGTCTTCCAGGGAACGATCAAACCGTAGACTGTTTGAGACACACCTCCCGTGGAGGAAAGTGCACATGGTGACTGTTGTATTCATTCCCGATGCAATTTCTGTGTTTCATGAACACTCTGATAGTCCACAGATTACAGAATGGCACCAGATATGCATCGGAAACTACTACTGGTCTTCCAGAGAACGATCAAAGCATAGACTGTTTGAGAATTACTCCCATGGAGGAAAGTGCGCATGGTGAATGTTGTTTTCAATCCCGAGGCAATCTCTGTGTTTCATCAACACTCTGATAGTCCACCGATTACAGAAAGCCTCCAGATGTTCATCGGAAACTACTACTGGTCTTCCAGGGAACGATAAAAGCGCAGACTGTTTGAGACATTACTCCCATGGAGGAAAGTGCGCATGGTGACTTTTGTATTCAATCAGGATGCAATTTCTGTGTTTCATCAACACTCTGATAGTCCACAGATTACAGAATGCCGACAGATGTGCATCGGAAACTACTACTGGTCTTCCAGTTAACAATCAAAGCGTAGACTGTTTGAGACATTACTCCCATGGAGGAAATTGCGCATGGTGACTGTTGTATTCAATCCCGATGCAAATTCTGTATTTCATCAACACTCTGATAGTCCAAAAATTACAGAATGCCTCCAGATGTGCATCGGAAACTACTACTGGTCTTCCAGGGAACGATCAAATCGTAAACTCCTTGAGACATTACTCCCATGGAGGAAAGTGCGCATGTTGACTGTTGTATTCAATCCCGATGCATTTTCTAGGTTTTTATCAACACCCTGATAGTCCACAGATTGCAGAATACCACAAAATGTGCATCGGAAACTACTACTGGTTTTCCAGGGAACGATCAAAGCCAAGACTGTTTCTGACATTATTCCCATGGAGGAAAGTGCGGATGGTGACTGTTGTATTCAATCCCGATGCAATTTCTGAGTTTCATCAACACTCTGATAGTCCAAAAATTACAGAATGACTCCAGATGTGCATCGGAAACTACTACTGGTCTTCCCGCGAACGATCAAAGCGTAGACTGTATCAGACATTACTCCCATGCAGGAAAGTGCGGATGGTGACTGTTGTATTCAATCCCGATGCAATTTCTGTGTTTCATGAACACTCTGATAGTCCACAGATTACAGAATGCCACGAGATGTGCATCGGAAACTACTACTGGTCTTCCCGGGAACGATGAAAGCGTAGACTGCTTCAGACATTACTCCCACGGAGGAAAGTGCGGATGGTGACTGTTGTATTCAATCCCGATGCAAATTCTGTGCTTCATCAACACACTGATAGTCCACAGATTACAGAATGCCAAGAGATGTGCATCGGAAACTACTACTGGTCTTCCAGGGAACGATCAAAGCGTAGACTGTTTCAGACATTACTCCCATGGAGGGAAGTGCGGATGGTGATTGTTGTATTAAATCCCGATGCTATTTCTGTGTTTCATCAACACTCTGATAGTCCACAAGTTACAGAATGCCTCCAGATGTTCATCGGAAACTGCTACTGGTCTTCCAGGGAAAGATAAAAGCGCAGACTGTTTGAGACATTACTCCCATGGAGGAAAGTGCGCATGGTGACTGTTGTATTCAATCAGGATGCAATTTCTGTGTTTCATCAACACTCTGATAGTCCACAGATTACAGAATGCCTCCAGATGTGCATCGGAAACTACTACTAGTCTTCCAGGGAACGATCAAATCGTAAACTCCTTGAGACATTACTCCCATGCAGGAAAGTGCGGATGGTGACTGTTGTATTCAATCCCGATGCAATTTCTGTGTTTCATCAACACTCTGATGGTCCACAGTTTACAGAATGCGACGAGATGTGCATCGGAAACTACTACTGGTTTTCCCGGGAACGATGAAAGCGTAGACTGCTTCAGACATTACTCCCACGGAGGAAAGTGCGGATGGTGACTGTAGTATTCAATCCCGATGCTATTTCTGTGTTGCATCAACACTCTGATAGTCTACAGATTACAGAATGCCACCACATGTGCATCGGAAACTACTACTGGTCTTCCAGGGAACGATCAAACCGTAGACTGTTTGAGACACACCTCCCGTGGAGGAAAGTGCACACGGTGACTGTTGTATTCATTCCCGATGCAATTTCTGTGTTTCATGAACACTCTGATAGTCCACAGATTACAGAATGGCACCAGATATGCATCGGAAACTACTACTGGTCTTCCAGAGAACGATCAAAGCGTAGACTGTTTGGGACATTACTCCCATGGAGGAAAGTGCGCATGGTAACTGTTGTATTCAATCCCGATGCTATTTCTGTGTTTCATCAACACTCTGATAGTCCACAGATTACAGAATGCCACGAGATGTGCATCGGAAACTACTACTGGTCTTCCAGCAAACGATCAAATCGTAGACTGTTTCAGACGTTACTCCCATGGAGGATAGTCCGGATGGTGACTGTTGTATTTAATCCCGATGCTATTTCTGTGTTTCATCAACACTCTGATAGTCCGCATGTTACAGAATGCCTCCAGATGTTCATCGGAAACTACTACTGGTCTTCCAGGGAACGATAAAAGCGCAGACTGTTTGAGACATTACTCCCATGGAGGAAAGTGCGCATGGTGACTTTTGTATTCAATCAGGATGCAATTTCTGTGTTTCATCAACACTCTGATAGTCCACAGATTACAGAATGCCGACAGATGTGCATCGGAAACTACTACTGGTCTTCCAGTTAACAATCAAAGCGTAGACTGTTTGAGACATTACTCCCATGGAGGAAATTGCGCATGGTGACTGTTGTATTCAATCCCGATGCAAATTCTGTGTTTCATCAACACTCTGATAGTCCAAAAATTACAGAATGCCTCCAGATGTGCATCGGAAACTACTACTGGCCTTCCAGGGAACGATCAAATCGTAAACTCCTTGAGACATTACTCCCATGAAGGAAAGTGCGCATGGTGACTGTTGTATTCAATCCCGATGCATTTTCTAGGTTTTTATCAACACCCTGATAGTCCACAGATTGCAGAATACCACAAAATGTGCATCGGAAACTACTACTGGTTTTCCAGGGAACGATCAAAGCCAAGACTGTTTCTGACATTATTCCCATGGAGGAAAGTGCGGATGGTGACTGTTGTATTCAATCCCGATGCAATTTCTGAGTTTCATCAACACTCTGATAGTAGAAAAATTACAGAATGACTCCAGATGTGCATCGGAAACTACTACTGGTCTTCCCGCGAACGATCAAAGCGTAGACTGTATCAGACATTACTCCCATGCAGGAAAGTGCGGATGGTGACTGTTGTATTCAATCCCGATGCAATTTCTGTGTTTCATGAACACTCTGATAGTCCACAGATTACAGAATGCCACGAGATGTGCATCGGAAACTACTACTGGTCTTCCCGGGAACGATGAAAGCGTAGACTGCTTCAGACATTACTCCCACGGAGGGAAGTGCGGATGGTGACTGTTGTATTCAATCCCGATGCAAATTCTGTGATTCATCAACACACTGATAGTCCACAGATTACAGAATGCCAAGAGATGTGCATCGGAAACTACTACTGGTCTTCCAGGGAACGATCAAAGCGTAGACTGTTTCAGACATTACTCCCATTGAGGGAAGTGCGGATGGTGACTGTTGTATTCAATCCCGATGCTATTTCTGTGTTTCATCAACACTCTGATAGTCCACAAGTTACAGAATGCCTCCAGATGTTCATCGGAAACTGCTACTGGTCTTCCAGGGAAAGATAAAAGCGCAGACTGTTTGAGACATTACTCCCATGGAGGAAAGTGCGCATGGTGACTGTTGTATTCAATCAGGATGCAATTTCTGTGTTTCATCAACACTCTGATAGTCCACAGATTACAGAATGCCTCCAGATGTGCATCGGAAACTACTACTAGTCTTCCAGGGAACGATCAAATCGTAAACTCCTTGAGACATTACTCCTATGGAGGAAAGTGCGCATGGTGACTGTTGTATTCAATCCCGATGCATTTTCTGTGTTTCATCAACACCCTGATAGTCCACAGATTGCAGAATACCACAAAATGTGCATCGGAAACTACTACTGGTTTTCCAGGGAACGATCAAAGCCAAGACTGTTTCAGACATTATTCCCATGGAGGCAAGTGCGGATGGTGACTGTTGTATTCAATCCCGATGCAATTTCTGTGTTTCATCAACACTCTGATAGTCCAAAAATTACAGAATGCCTCCAGATGTGCATCGGAAACTACTACTGGTCTTCCAGGGAACGATCAAAGCGTAGACTGTTTGAGACATTACTCCCATGGAGGAAAGTGCGCATGGTGACTGTTGTATTCAATCCCGATGCAAATTCTGTGTTTCATCAACACACTGATAGTCCACAGATTTCAGAGTGCCTCCAGATGTGCATCGGAAACTACTACTGGTCTTCCCGCGAACGATCAAAGCGTAGACTGTATCAGACATTACTCCCATGCAGGAAAGTGCGGATGGTGACTGTTGTATTCAATCCCGATGCAATTTCTGTGTTTCATCAACACTCTGATGGTCCACAGTTTACAGAATGCGACGAGATGTGCATCGGAAACTACTACTGGTCTTCCCGGGAACGATGAAAGCGTAGACTGCTTCAGACATTACTCCCACGGAGGAAAGTGCGGATGGTGACTGTAGTATTCAATCCCGATGCTATTTCTGTGTTGCATCAACACTCTGATAGTCTACAGATTACAGAATGCCACCACATGTGCATCGGAAACTACTACTGGTCTTCCAGGGAACGATCAAACCGTAGACTGTTTGAGACACACCTCCCGTGGAGGAAAGTGCACATGGTGACTGTTGTATTCATTCCCGATGCAATTTCTGTGTTTCATGAACACTCTGATAGTCCACAGATTACAGAATGGCACCAGATATGCATCGGAAACTACTACTGGTCTTCCAGAGAACGATCAAAGCATAGACTGTTTGAGAATTACTCCCATGGAGGAAAGTGCGCATGGTGAACGTTGTTTTCAATCCCGAGGCAATCTCTGTGTTTCATCAACACTCTGATAGTCCACCGATTACAGAAAGCCTCCAGATGTTCATCGGAAACTACTACTGGTCTTCCAGGGAACGATAAAAGCGCAGACTGTTTGAGACATTACTCCCATGGAGGAAAGTGCGCATGGTGACTTTTGTATTCAATCAGGATGCAATTTCTGTGTTTCATCAACACTCTGATAGTCCACAGATTACAGAATGCCGACAGATGTGCATCGGAAACTACTACTGGTCTTCCAGTTAACAATCAAAGCGTAGACTGTTTGAGACATTACTCCCATGGAGGAAATTGCGCATGGTGACTGTTGTATTCAATCCCGATGCAAATTCTGTGTTTCATCAACACTCTGATAGTCCAAAAATTACAGAATGCCTCCAGATGTGCATCGGAAACTACTACTGGTCTTCCAGGGAACGATCAAATCGTAAACTCCTTGAGACATTACTCCCATGGAGGAAAGTGCGCATGGTGACTGTTGTATTCAATCCCGATGCATTTTCTAGGTTTTTATCAACACCCTGATAGTCCACAGATTGCAGAATACCACAAAATGTGCATCGGAAACTACTACTGGTTTTCCAGGGAACGATCAAAGCCAAGACTGTTTCTGACATTATTCCCATGGAGGAAAGTGCGGATGGTGACTGTTGTATTCAATCCCGATGCAATTTCTGAGTTTCATCAACACTCTGATAGTCCAAAAATTACAGAATGACTCCAGATGTGCATCGGAAACTACTACTGGTCTTCCCGCGAACGATCAAAGCGTAGACTGTATCAGATATTACTCCCACGCAGGAAAGTGCGGATGGTGACTGTTGTATTCAATCCCGATGCAATTTCTGTGTTTCATGAACACTCTGATAGTCCACAGATTACAGAATGCCACGAGATGTGCATCGGAAACTACTACTGGTCTTCCCGGGAACGATGAAAGCGTAGACTGCTTCAGACATTACTCCCACGGAGGAAAGTGCGGATGGTGACTGTTGTATTCAATCCCGATGCAAATTCTGTGATTCATCAACACACTGATAGTCCACAGATTACAGAATGCCAAGAGATGTGCATCGGAAACTACTACTGGTCTTCCAGGGAACGATCAAAGCGTAGACTGTTTCAGACATTACTCCCATGGAGGGAAGTGCGGATGGTGACTGTTGTATTCAATCCCGATGCTATTTCTGTGTTTCATCAACACTCTGATAGTCCACAAGTTACAGAATGCCTCCAGATGTTCATCGGAAACTGCTACTGGTCTTCCAGGGAAAGATAAAAGCGCAGACTGTTTGAGACATTACTCCCATGGAGGAAAGTGCGCATGGTGACTGTTGTATTCAATCAGGATGCAATTTCTGTGTTTCATCAACACTCTGATAGTCCACAGATTACAGAATGCCTCCAGATGTGCATCGGAAACTACTACTAGTCTTCCAGGGAACGATCAAATCGTAAACTCCTTGAGACATTACTCCTATGGAGGAAAGTGCGCATGGTGACTGTTGTATTCAATCCCGATGCATTTTCTGTGTTTCATCAACACCCTGATAGTCCACAGATTGCAGAATACCACAAAATGTGCATCGGAAACTACTACTGGTTTTCCAGGGAACGATCAAAGCCAAGACTGTTTCAGACATTATTCCCATGGAGGCAAGTGCGGATGGTGACTGTTGTATTCAATCCCGATGCAATTTCTGTGTTTCATCAACACTCTGATAGTCCAAAAATTACAGAATGCCTCCAGATGTGCATCGGAAACTACTACTGGTCTTCCAGGGAACGATCAAAGCGTAGACTGTTTGAGACATTACTCCCATGGAGGAAAGTGCGCATGGTGACTGTTGTATTCAATCCCGATGCAAATTCTGTGTTTCATCAACACATTGATAGTCCACAGATTTCAGAGTGCCTCCAGATGTGCATCGGAAACTACTACTGGTCTTCCCGCGAACGATCAAAGCGTAGACTGTATCAGACATTACTCCCATGCAGGAAAGTGCGGATGGTGACTGTTGTATTCAATCCCGATGCAATTTCTGTGTTTCATCAACACTCTGATGGTCCACAGTTTACAGAATGCGACGAGATGTGCATCGGAAACTACTACTGGTCTTCCCGGGAACGATGAAAGCGTAGACTGCTTCAGACATTACTCCCACGGAGGAAAGTGCGGATGGTGACTGTAGTATTCAATCCCGATGCTATTTCTGTGTTGCATCAACACTCTGATAGTCTACAGATTACAGAATGCCACCACATGTGCATCGGAAACTACTACTGGTCTTCCAGGGAACGATCAAACCGTAGACTGTTTGAGACACACCTCCCGTGGAGGAAAGTGCACATGGTGACTGTTGTATTCATTCCCGATGCAATTTCTGTGTTTCATGAACACTCTGATAGTCCACAGATTACAGAATGGCACCAGATATGCATCGGAAACTACTACTGGTCTTCCAGAGAACGATCAAAGCATAGACTGTTTGAGAATTACTCCCATGGAGGAAAGTGCGCATGGTGAATGTTGTTTTCAATCCCGAGGCAATCTCTGTGTTTCATCAACACTCTGATAGTCCACCGATTACAGAAAGCCTCCAGATATGCATCGGAAACTACTACTGGTCTTCCAGGGAACGATCAAAGCGGACACTGTTGACACATTACTCCCATGGAGTAAAGTGCGCATGGTGACTGTTGTATTCAATCCCGATGCAATTTCAGTGTTTCATCAACACCCTGATAGTCCACAGATTGCAGAATACCACAAAATGTGCATCAGAAACTAATACTGGTTTTCCAGGGAACGATCAAAGCCAAGACTGTTTCAGACATTATTCCCATGGAGGAAAGTGCGGATGGTGACTGTTGTATTCAATCCCGATGCAATATCTGTGTTTCATTAACACTCTGATAGTCCAAAAATTACAGAATGCCTCCAGATGTGCATCGGAAACTACTACTGGTCTTCCAGGGAACGATCAAAGCGTAGACTGTTTGAGACATTACTCCCATGGAGGAAAGTGCGCATGGTGACTGTTGTATTCAATCCCGATGCAAATTCTGTGTTTCATCATCACTCTGATAGTCCACAGATTTCAGAATGCCTCCAGATGTGCATCGGAAACTACTACTGGTCTTCCCGCGAACGATCAAAGCGTAGACTGCATCAGACATTACTCCCATGCAGGAAAGTGCGGATGGTGACTGTTGTATTCAATCCCGATGCAATTTCTGTGTTTCATCAACACTCTGATAGTCCACAGGTTACAGAATGCCACGAGATGTGCATCGGAAACCACTACTGGTCTTCCCGGGAACGATGAAAGCGTAGACTGCTTCAGACATTACTCCCACGGAGGAATGTGCGGATGGTGACTGTTGAATTCAATCCCGATGCAAATTCTGTGATTCATCAACACACTGATAGTCCACAGATTACAGAATGCCAAGAGATGTGCATCGGAAACTACTACTGGTCTTCCAGGGAACGATCAAAGCGTAGACTGTTTCAGACATTACTCCCACGGTGGAAAGTGCGGATGGTGACTGTTGTATTCAATCCCGATGCTATTTCTGTGTTGCATCAACACTCTGATAGTCCACAGATTACAGAATGCCACCAGATGTGCATCGGAAACTACTACTGGTCTTCCAGGGAACGATCAAACCGTAGACTGTTTGAGACATACTTCCCGTGGAGGAAAGTGCACATGGTGACTGTTGTATTCATTCCCGATGCAATTTCTGTGTTTCATGAACACTCTGATAGTCCACAGATTACAGAATGGCACCAGATATGCATCGGAAACTACTACTGGTCTTACAGAGAACGATCAAAGCATAGACTGTTTGAGAATTACTCCCATGGAGGAAAGTGCGCATGGTGAATGTTGTTTTCAATCCCGAGGCAATCTCTGTGTTCCATCAACACTCTGATAGTCCACAGATTACAGAAAGCCTCCAGATATGCAATTGAAACTACTTCTGGTCTTCCAGGGAACGATCAAAGCGTAGACTGTTTGGGACATTACTCCCACGGAGGAAAGTGCGGATGGTGACTGTTGTATTCATTCCCGATGCAATTTCAGTGTTTCATCAACTCTCTGATAGTCCACAGATTACAGAATGGCACCAGATATGCATCGGAAACTACTACTGGTCTTCCAGGGAACGATCAAAGCATAGACTGTTTGAGAATTACTCCCTTGGAGGAAAGTGCGCATGGTGACTCCTGTATTCTATCCCCATGCAATTTCTGTGTTTCATCAATACTCTGATAGTCTACATATTACAGAATGCCACCAGATGTGCATCGGAAACTACTACTGGTGTTCCAGGGAACGATCAAAGCGTAGACTGTTTGAGACATTACTCCCGTGGAAGAATGTGCGCATGGTGACTGTTGTATTCATCCCGATGCAATTTCTGTGTTTCATCAACACTCTGATAGTCCACAGACTACAGAATGCCTCCAGATGTGCAATTGAAACTACTTCTGGTCTTCCAGGGAACGATCAAAGCGTAGACTGTGTGGGACATTACTCTCATGGAGGAAAGTGCGCATGGAGACTGTTGTATTCATTCCCGATGCAATTTCAGTGTTTCATCAACACTCTGATAGTCCACAGATTACAGAATGGCACCAGATATGCATCGGAAACTACTACTGGTCTTCCAGGGAACTGTCAAAGCATAGACTGTTTGAGAATTACTCCCTTGGAGGAAAGTGCGCATGGTGACTCCTGTATTCTATCCCCATGCAATTTCTGTGTTTCATCAATACTCTGATAGTCTACATATTACAGAATGCCACCAGATGTGCATCGGAAACTACTACTGGTGTTCCAGGGAACGATCAAAGCGTAGACTGTTTGAGAATGACTCCCATGGATGAAAGTGCGCATGGTGAATGTTGTTTTCAATCCCGAGGCAATTTCTGTGTTTCATCAACACTCTGATAGTCCACAGATTACAGAAAGCCTCCAGATATGCATCGGAAACTACTACTGGTCTTCCAGGGAACGATTAAAGCGAAGACTGTTAAACACATTACTCCCATGGAGGAAAGTGCGCATGGTGACCGTTGTATTCAATCCCGATGCAATTTCAGTGTTTCATCGACACTCTGATACTCCACCGATTACAGATTGCCTCCAGATTTGCATCGGAAACTACTACTTGTCTTCCGGGGAACGATCAAAGCGTAGACTGTTAGAGACATTACTCCCATGGAGGAAAGTGCGCATGGTGTCTGTTGTATTCAATCCCGATGCAATTTCTGTGTTTCATCAACACTCTGATCGGCCAAAGATTACGGAAAGCCTCCAGATGAGCATCGGAAACTACTACTGGTCTTCCAGGGAACGATCAAAGCGTAGACTGTTAGAGACATTACTCCCATGGAGTAAAGTGCACATGGTGACTGTTGTATTCAATCCCGATGCAATTTCTGTGTTTCATTAACACTGTGATAGTCCACAGATCACAGAATGCCTCCAGATGTGCAATTGAAACTACTTCTGGTCTTCCAGGGAACGATCAAAGCGTAGACTGTTTAAGACATTACCCCCATGGAGAAAACTGCGCATGGAGACTGTTGTATTCAATCCCGATGCAATTTCTGTGTTTCATCAGCACTCTGATAATCCACAGATTACAGAATGCCTCTAGATGTGCATCGGAAACTGCTACTGGCCTTCCAAGGAACGATCAAAGTGTAAACTCTATGAAACATTACTCCCATGGAGGAAAGAGCGCATGGTGACTGTTGTATTCAATCCCAATGCAATTTCTGTGTTTCATCAACACTCTGATAGTCCACAGATTACAGAATGCCACGAGATGTGCATCGGAAAAAACTACTGGTCTTCCAGCAAACGATCAAATCGTAGACTGTTTCAGACATTACTCCCATGGAGGAAATTTCGGATGGTGACTGTTGTATTCAGTCCCGATGCTATTTCTGTGTTTCATCAACATTCTGATAGTCCACAGATTACAGAATACCACCAGATGTGCATCGGAAACTACTACTGGTCTTCCAGGGAACGATCAAACCGTAGACTGTTTGAGACATACCTCCCGTGGAGGAAAGTGCGCATGGTGTCTGTTGTTCTCATTCCCGATGCAATATCTGTGTTTCATCAACACTCTGATAGTCCACAGACTACAGAATGGCACCAGATATGCATCGGAAACAACTACTGGTCTTCCAGGGAACGATCAAATCATAGACTGTTTGAGAATTACTCCCTTGGAGGAAAGTGCGCATGGTGACTCCTGTATTCAATCCCGATGCAATTTCTGTCTTTCATCGACACTCTGATAGTCCACACAATACAGAATGCCTCCCGATGTGCATCGGAAACTACTACTGGTCTTCCAGGGAATTATCAAAGCGTAGACTGTTTGGGTCATTACTCCCATGGAGGAAAGTGCGCATGGTGACTGTTGTATTCAATCCCGATGCAATTTCTGTGTTTCATCAACACTCTGATAGTCCACAGATTACAGAATGCCACGAGATGTGCATCGGAAACTACTACTGGTCTTCCAGCAAACGATCAAATCGTAGACTGTTTCAGACATTACTCCCATGGAGGAAAGTCCGGATGGTGACTGTTGTATTTAATCCCGATGCTATTTCTGTGTTTCATCAACACTCTGATAGTCCGCATGTTACAGAATGCCTCCAGATGTTCATCGGAAAGTACTACTGGTCTTCCAGGGAACGATAAAAGCGCAGACTGTTTGAGACATTACTCCCATGGAGGAAAGTGCGCATGTTGACTGTTGTATTCAATCAGGATGCAATTTCTGTGTTTCATCAACACTCCGATAGTCCACAGACTACAGAATGCCTCCAGATGTGCATCGGAAACTACTACTCGTCTTCCAGTTAACAATCAAAGCGTAGACTGTTTGGGACATTACTCCCATGGAGGGAAGTGCGCATTGTAACTGTTGTATTCAATCCCGATGCATTTTCTGTGTTTCATCAACACCCTGATAGTCCGTAGATTGCAGAATACCACAAAATGTGCATCGGAAACTACTACTGGTTTTCCAGGGAACGATCAAAGCCAAGACTGTTTCAGACATTATTCCCATGGAGGAAAGAGCGGATGGTGACTGTTGTATTCAATCCCGATGCAATTTCTGTGTTTCATCAACACTCTGATAGTCCACAGATTACTGAATGCCACGAGATGTGCATCGGAAACTACTACTGGTCTTCCCGGGAACGATGAAAGCGTAGACTGCTTCAGACATTACTCCCACGGAGGAAAGTGCGGATGGTGACTGTTGTATTCAATCACGATGCAAATTCTGTGATTCATCAACACACTGATAGTCCACAGATTACAGAATGCCTCCAGATGTGCATCGGAAACTACTACTGGCTTCCAGGGAACGATCAAAGCGTAGACTGTTTCAGACATTACTCCCATGGAGGGAAGTGCGGATGGTGACTGTTGTATTCAATCCCGATGCTATTTCTGTGTTTCATCAACGCTCTGATAGTCCACAAGTTACAGAATGCCTCCAGATGTGCATCGGAAACTACTACTAGTCTTCCAGGGAACGATCAAATCGTAAACTCCTTGAGACATTACTCCCATGGAGGAAAGTGCGCATGGTGACTGTTGTATTCAATCCCGATGCATTTTCTGTGTTTCATCAACACCCTGATAGTCCGTAGATAGCAGAATACCACAAAATGTGCATCGGAAACCATTACTGGTTTTCCAGGGAACGATCAAAGCCAAGACTGTTTCAGACATTATTCCCATGGAGGTAAGTGCGGATGGTGACTGTTGTATTCAATCCCGATGCAATTTCTGTGTTTCATCAACACTCTGATAGTCCAAAAATTACAGAATGCCTCCAGATGTGCATCGGAAACTACTACTGGTCTTCCAGGGAACGATCAAAGCGTAGACTGTTTGAGACATTACTCCCATGGAGGAAAGTGCGCATGGTGACTGTTGTATTCAATCCCGATGCAAATTCTGTGTTTCATCAACAGACTGATAGTCCACAGATTTCAGAGTGCCTCCAGATGTTCATCGGTAACTACTACTGGTCTTCCCGCGAACGATCAAAGCGTAGACTGTTTCAGACATTACTCCCACGGAGGAAAGTGCGGATGGTGACTGTTGTATTCAATAACGATGCTATTTCTGTGTTGCATCAACACTCTGATAGTCCACAGATTACAGAATGCCACCAGATGTGCATCGGAAACTACTACTGGTCTTCCAGGGAACGATCAAACCGTAGACTGTTTGAGACACACCTCCCGTGGAGGAAAGTGCGCATGGTGACTGTTGTATTCATTCCCGATGCAATTTCTGTGTTTCATGAACACTCTGATAGTCCACAGATTACAGAATGGCACCAGATATGCATCGGAAACTACTACTGGTCTTCCACAGAACGATCAAAGCAGAGACTGTTTGAGAATTACTCCCATGGAGGAAAGTGCGCATGGGGAATGTTGTTTTCAATCCCGAGGCAATCTCTGTGTTTCATCAACACTCTGATAGTCCACAGATTACAGAAAGCCTCCAGATATGCATCGAAAACTACTACTGGTCTTCCAGGGAACGATCAAAGCGGACACTGTTGGACACATTACTCCCATGGAGTAAAGTGCGCATGGTGACTGTTGTATTCAATCCCGATGCAATTTCAGTGTTTCATCAACACTCTGATAGTCCACAGATTACAGAATGCCTCCAGATGTGCATCGGAAACTACTACTTGACATCCGGGGAACGATCAAAGCGTAGACTGTTAGAGACATTACTCCCATGGAGGAAAGTGCGCATGGTGACTGTTGTATTCAAACCCGATGCAATTTCTGTGTTTCATCAACACTCTGATAGTCCAAAGATTACGGAAAGCCTCCAGATGTGCATCTTCCAGGGAACGATCAAAGCGTAGACTGTTTCAGACATTACTCCCACGGAGGAAAGTGCGGATGGTGACAGTTGTATTCAATCCCGATGCTATTTCTGTGTTGCATCAACACTCTGATAGTCCACAGATTACAGAATGCCACCAGATGTGCATCGGAAACTACTACTGGTCTTCCAGGGAACGATCAAACCGAAGACTGTTTGAGACATACCTCCCGTGGAGGAGAGTGCACATGGTGACTGTTGTATTCATTCCCGATGCAATTTCTGTGTTTCATGAACACTCTGATAGTCCACAGATTACAGAATGCCTCCAGATGTGCATCGGAAACTACTACTGGTCTTCCACAGAACGATCAAAGCATAGACTGTTTGAGAATTACTCCCATGGAGGAAAGTGCGCATGGTGAATGTTGTTTTCAATCCCGAGGCAATTTCTGTGTTTCATCAACACTCTGATAGTCCACAGATTACAGAATGCCTCCAGATGTGCATCGGAAACTACTACTGGTCTTCCACAGAACGATCAAAGCATAGACTGTTTGAGAATTACTCCCATGGAGGAAACTGCGCATGGTGACTGTTGTATTCAATCCCGATGCAATTTCTGTGTTTCATCAACCCTCTGATAGTCCACAGATTACAGAATGCCACGAGATGTGCATCGGAAACTACTACTGGTCTTCCCGGGAACGATGAAAGCGTAGACTGCTTCAGACATTACTCCCACGGAGGAAAGTGCGGATGGTGACTGTTGTATTCAATCCCGATGCAAATTCTGTGATTCATCAACACACTGATAGTCCACAGATTACAGAATGCCAAGAGATGTGCATCGGAAACTACTACTGGTCTTCCAGGGAACGATCAAAGCGTAGACTGTTTCAGACATTACTCCCATGGAGGGAAGTGCGGATGGTGACTGTTGTATTCAATCCCGATGCTATTTCTGTGTTTCATCAACACTCTGATAGTCCACAAGTTACAGAATGCCTCCAGATGTTCATCGGAAACTGCTACTGGTCTTCCAGGGAAAGATAAAAGCGCAGACTGTTTGAGACATTACTCCCATGGAGGAAAGTGCGCATGGTGACTGTTGTATTCAATCAGGATGCAATTTCTGTGTTTCATCAACACTCTGATAGTCCACAGATTACAGAATGCCTCCAGATGTGCATCGGAAACTACTACTAGTCTTCCAGGGAACGATCAAATCGTAAACTCCTTGAGACATTACTCCTATGGAGGAAAGTGCGCATGGTGACTGTTGTATTCAATCCCGATGCATTTTCTGTGTTTCATCAACACCCTGATAGTCCACAGATTGAAGAATACCACAAAATGTGCATCGGAAACTACTACTGGTTTTCCAGGGAACGATCAAAGCCAAGACTGTTTCAGACATTATTCCCATGGAGGCAAGTGCGGATGGTGACTGTTGTATTCAATCCCGATGCAATTTCTGTGTTTCATCAACACTCTGATAGTCCAAAAATTACAGAATGCCTCCAGATGTGCATCGGAAACTACTACTGGTCTTCCAGGGAACGATCAAAGCGTAGACTGTTTGAGACATTACTCCCATGGAGGAAAGTGCGCATGGTGACTGTTGTATTCAATCCCGATGCAAATTCTGTGTTTCATCAACACATTGATAGTCCACAGATTTCAGAGTGCCTCCAGATGTGCATCGGAAACTACTACTGGTCTTCCCGCGAACGATCAAAGCGTAGACTGTATCAGACATTACTCCCATGCAGGAAAGTGCGGATGGTGACTGTTGTATTCAATCCCGATGCAATTTCTGTGTTTCATCAACACTCTGATGGTCCACAGTTTACAGAATGCGACGAGATGTGCATCGGAAACTACTACTGGTCTTCCCGGGAACGATGAAAGCGTAGACTGCTTCAGACATTACTCCCACGGAGGAAAGTGCGGATGGTGACTGTAGTATTCAATCCCGATGCTATTTCTGTGTTGCATCAACACTCTGATAGTCTACAGATTACAGAATGCCACCACATGTGCATCGGAAACTACTACTGGTCTTCCAGGGAACGATCAAACCGTAGACTGTTTGAGACACACCTCCCGTGGAGGAAAGTGCACATGGTGACTGTTGTATTCATTCCCGATGCAATTTCTGTGTTTCATGAACACTCTGATAGTCCACAGATTACAGAATGGCACCAGATATGCATCGGAAACTACTACTGGTCTTCCAGAGAACGATCAAAGCATAGACTGTTTGAGAATTACTCCCATGGAGGAAAGTGCGCATGGTGAATGTTGTTTTCAATCCCGAGGCAATCTCTGTGTTTCATCAACACTCTGATAGTCCACCGATTACAGAAAGCCTCCAGATATGCATCGGAAACTACTACTGGTCTTCCAGGGAACGATCAAAGCGGACACTGTTGGACACATTACTCCCATGGAGTAAAGTGCGCATGGTGACTGTTGTATTCAATCCCGATGCAATTTCAGTGTTTCATCAACACCCTGATAGTCCACAGATTGCAGAATACCACAAAATGTGCATCAGAAACTAATACTGGTTTTCCAGGGAACGATCAAAGCCAAGACTGTTTCAGACATTATTCCCATGGAGGAAAGTGCGGATGGTGACTGTTGTATTCAATCCCGATGCAATATCTGTGTTTCATTAACACTCTGATAGTCCAAAAATTACAGAATGCCTCCAGATGTGCATCGGAAACTACTACTGGTCTTCCAGGGAACGATCAAAGCGTAGACTGTTTGAGACATTACTCCCATGGAGGAAAGTGCGCATGGTGACTGTTGTATTCAATCCCGATGCAAATTCTGTGTTTCATCATCACTCTGATAGTCCACAGATTTCAGAATGCCTCCAGATGTGCATCGGAAACTACTACTGGTCTTCCCGCGAACGATCAAAGCGTAGACTGCATCAGACATTACTCCCATGCAGGAAAGTGCGGATGGTGACTGTTGTATTCAATCCCGATGCAATTTCTGTGTTTCATCAACACTCTGATAGTCCACAGGTTACAGAATGCCACGAGATGTGCATCGGAAACCACTACTGGTCTTCCCGGGAACGATGAAAGCGTAGACTGCTTCAGACATTACTCCCACGGAGGAATGTGCGGATGGTGACTGTTGAATTCAATCCCGATGCAAATTCTGTGATTCATCAACACACTGATAGTCCACAGATTACAGAATGCCAAGAGATGTGCATCGGAAACTACTACTGGTCTTCCAGGGAACGATCAAAGCGTAGACTGTTTCAGACATTACTCCCACGGTGGAAAGTGCGGATGGTGACTGTTGTATTCAATCCCGATGCTATTTCTGTGTTGCATCAACACTCTGATAGTCCACAGATTACAGAATGCCACCAGATGTGCATCGGAAACTACTACTGGTCTTCCAGGGAACGATCAAACCGTAGACTGTTTGAGACATACTTCCCGTGGAGGAAAGTGCACATGGTGACTGTTGTATTCATTCCCGATGCAATTTCTGTGTTTCATGAACACTCTGATAGTCCACAGATTACAGAATGGCACCAGATATGCATCGGAAACTACTACTGGTCTTACAGAGAACGATCAAAGCATAGACTGTTTGAGAATTACTCCCATGGAGGAAAGTGCGCATGGTGAATGTTGTTTTCAATCCCGAGGCAATCTCTGTGTTCCATCAACACTCTGATAGTCCACAGATTACAGAAAGCCTCCAGATATGCAATTGAAACTACTTCTGGTCTTCCAGGGAACGATCAAAGCGTAGACTGTTTGGGACATTACTCCCACGGAGGAAAGTGCGGATGGTGACTGTTGTATTCATTCCCGATGCAATTTCAGTGTTTCATCA
This sequence comes from Schistocerca gregaria, assembly GCF_023897955.1. NCBI lineage: Eukaryota > Metazoa > Arthropoda > Insecta > Orthoptera > Acrididae > Schistocerca > Schistocerca gregaria. The sequence continues at coordinate 23,120,685 of NC_064924.1, read as the reverse complement.
ACTCTCTGATAGTCCACAGATTACAGAATGGCACCAGATATGCATCGGAAACTACTACTGGTCTTCCAGGGAACGATCAAAGCATAGACTGTTTGAGAATTACTCCCTTGGAGGAAAGTGCGCATGGTGACTCCTGTATTCTATCCCCATGCAATTTCTGTGTTTCATCAATACTCTGATAGTCTACATATTACAGAATGCCACCAGATGTGCATCGGAAACTACTACTGGTGTTCCAGGGAACGATCAAAGCGTAGACTGTTTGAGACATTACTCCCGTGGAAGAATGTGCGCATGGTGACTGTTGTATTCATCCCGATGCAATTTCTGTGTTTCATCAACACTCTGATAGTCCACAGACTACAGAATGCCTCCAGATGTGCAATTGAAACTACTTCTGGTCTTCCAGGGAACGATCAAAGCGTAGACTGTGTGGGACATTACTCTCATGGAGGAAAGTGCGCATGGAGACTGTTGTATTCATTCCCGATGCAATTTCAGTGTTTCATCAACACTCTGATAGTCCACAGATTACAGAATGGCACCAGATATGCATCGGAAACTACTACTGGTCTTCCAGGGAACTGTCAAAGCATAGACTGTTTGAGAATTACTCCCTTGGAGGAAAGTGCGCATGGTGACTCCTGTATTCTATCCCCATGCAATTTCTGTGTTTCATCAATACTCTGATAGTCTACATATTACAGAATGCCACCAGATGTGCATCGGAAACTACTACTGGTGTTCCAGGGAACGATCAAAGCGTAGACTGTTTGAGAATGACTCCCATGGATGAAAGTGCGCATGGTGAATGTTGTTTTCAATCCCGAGGCAATTTCTGTGTTTCATCAACACTCTGATAGTCCACAGATTACAGAAAGCCTCCAGATATGCATCGGAAACTACTACTGGTCTTCCAGGGAACGATTAAAGCGAAGACTGTTAAACACATTACTCCCATGGAGGAAAGTGCGCATGGTGACCGTTGTATTCAATCCCGATGCAATTTCAGTGTTTCATCGACACTCTGATACTCCACAGATTACAGATTGCCTCCAGATTTGCATCGGAAACTACTACTTGTCTTCCGGGGAACGATCAAAGCGTAGACTGTTAGAGACATTACTCCCATGGAGGAAAGTGCGCATGGTGTCTGTTGTATTCAATCCCGATGCAATTTCTGTGTTTCATCAACACTCTGATCGGCCAAAGATTACGGAAAGCCTCCAGATGAGCATCGGAAACTACTACTGGTCTTCCAGGGAACGATCAAAGCGTAGACTGTTAGAGACATTACTCCCATGGAGTAAAGTGCACATGGTGACTGTTGTATTCAATCCCGATGCAATTTCTGTGTTTCATTAACACTGTGATAGTCCACAGATCACAGAATGCCTCCAGATGTGCAATTGAAACTACTTCTGGTCTTCCAGGGAACGATCAAACCGTAGACTGTTTGAGACATACCTCCCGTGGAGGAAAGTGCGCATGGTGTCTGTTGTTCTCATTCCCGATGCAATATCTGTGTTTCATCAACACTCTGATAGTCCACAGACTACAGAATGGCACCAGATATGCATCGGAAACAACTACTGGTCTTCCAGGGAACGATCAAATCATAGACTGTTTGAGAATTACTCCCTTGGAGGAAAGTGCGCATGGTGACTCCTGTATTCAATCCCGATGCAATTTCTGTCTTTCATCGACACTCTGATAGTCCACACAATACAGAATGCCTCCCGATGTGCATCGGAAACTACTACTGGTCTTCCAGGGAATTATCAAAGCGTAGACTGTTTGGGTCATTACTCCCATGGAGGAAAGTGCGCATGGTGACTGTTGTATTCAATCCCGATGCAATTTCTGTGTTTCATCAACACTCTGATAGTCCACAGATTACAGAATGCCACGAGATGTGCATCGGAAACTACTACTGGTCTTCCAGCAAACGATCAAATCGTAGACTGTTTCAGACATTACTCCCATGGAGGAAAGTCCGGATGGTGACTGTTGTATTTAATCCCGATGCTATTTCTGTGTTTCATCAACACTCTGATAGTCCGCATGTTACAGAATGCCTCCAGATGTTCATCGGAAAGTACTACTGGTCTTCCAGGGAACGATAAAAGCGCAGACTGTTTGAGACATTACTCCCATGGAGGAAAGTGCGCATGTTGACTGTTGTATTCAATCAGGATGCAATTTCTGTGTTTCATCAACACTCCGATAGTCCACAGACTACAGAATGCCTCCAGATGTGCATCGGAAACTACTACTCGTCTTCCAGTTAACAATCAAAGCGTAGACTGTTTGGGACATTACTCCCATGGAGGGAAGTGCGCATTGTAACTGTTGTATTCAATCCCGATGCATTTTCTGTGTTTCATCAACACCCTGATAGTCCGTAGATTGCAGAATACCACAAAATGTGCATCGGAAACTACTACTGGTTTTCCAGGGAACGATCAAAGCCAAGACTGTTTCAGACATTATTCCCATGGAGGAAAGAGCGGATGGTGACTGTTGTATTCAATCCCGATGCAATTTCTGTGTTTCATCAACACTCTGATAGTCCACAGATTACTGAATGCCACGAGATGTGCATCGGAAACTACTACTGGTCTTCCCGGGAACGATGAAAGCGTAGACTGCTTCAGACATTACTCCCACGGAGGAAAGTGCGGATGGTGACTGTTGTATTCAATCACGATGCAAATTCTGTGATTCATCAACACACTGATAGTCCACAGATTACAGAATGCCTCCAGATGTGCATCGGAAACTACTACTGGCTTCCAGGGAACGATCAAAGCGTAGACTGTTTCAGACATTACTCCCATGGAGGGAAGTGCGGATGGTGACTGTTGTATTCAATCCCGATGCTATTTCTGTGTTTCATCAACGCTCTGATAGTCCACAAGTTACAGAATGCCTCCAGATGTTCATCGGAAACTGCTACTGGTCTTCCAGGGAACGATAAAAGCACAGACTGTTTGAGACATTACTCCCATGGAGGAAAGTGCGCATGGTGACTGTTGTATTCAATCAGGATGCAATTTCTGTGTTTCATCAACACTCTGATAGTCCACAGATTACAGAATGCCTCCAGATGTGCATCGGAAACTACTACTAGTCTTCCAGGGAACGATCAAATCGTAAACTCCTTGAGACATTACTCCCATGGAGGAAAGTGCGCATGGTGACTGTTGTATTCAATCCCGATGCATTTTCTGTGTTTCATCAACACCCTGATAGTCCGTAGATTGCAGAATACCACAAAATGTGCATCGGAAACCATTACTGGTTTTCCAGGGAACGATCAAAGCCAAGACTGTTTCAGACATTATTCCCATGGAGGAAAGTGCGGATGGTGACTGTTGTATTCAATCCCGATGCAATTTCTGTGTTTCATCAACACTCTGATAGTCCAAAAGTTACAGAATGCCTCCAGATGTGCATCGGAAACTACTACTGGTCTTCCAGGGAACGATCAAAGCGTAGACTGTTTGAGACATTACTCCCATGGAGGAAAGTGCGCATGGTGACTGTTGTATTCAATCCCGATGCAAATTCTGTGTTTCATCAACAGACTGATAGTCCACAGATTTCAGAGTGCCTCCAGATGTTCATCGGTAACTACTACTGGTCTTCCCGCGAACGATCAAAGCGTAGACTGTTTCAGACATTACTCCCACGGAGGAAACTGCGGATGGTGACTGTTGTATTCAATCCCGATGCTATTTCTGTGTTGCATCAACACTCTGATAGTCCACAGATTACAGAATGCCACCAGATGTGCATCGGAAACTACTACTGGTCTTCCAGGGAACGATCAAACCGTAGACTGTTTGAGACACACCTCCCGTGGAGGAAAGTGCGCATGGTGACTGTTGTATTCATTCCCGATGCAATTTCTGTGTTTCATGAACACTCTGATAGTCCACAGATTACAGAATGGCACCAGATATGCATCGGAAACTACTACTGGTCTTCCAGAGAACGATCAAAGCATAGACTGTTTGAGAATTACTCCCATGGAGGAAAGTGCGCATGGTGAATGTTGTTTTCAATCCCGAGGCAATCTCTGTGTTTCATCAACACTCTGATAGTCCACAGATTACAGAAAGCCTCCAGATATGCATCGAAAACTACTACTGGTCTTCCAGGGAACGATCAAAGCGGACACTGTTGGACACATTACTCCCATGGAGTAAAGTGCGCATGGTGACTGTTGTATTCAATCCCGATGCAATTTCAGTGTTTCATCAACACTCTGATAGTCCACAGATTTCAGAATGCCTCCAGATGTGCATCGGAAACTACTACTTGACATCCGGGGAACGATCAAAGCGTAGACTGTTAGAGACATTACTCCCATGGAGGAAAGTGCGCATGGTGACTGTTGTATTCAAACCCGATGCAATTTCTGTGTTTCATCAACACTCTGATAGTCCAAAGATTACGGAAAGCCTCCAGATGTGCATCTTCCAGGGAACGATCAAAGCGTAGACTGTTTCAGACATTACTCCCACGGAGGAAAGTGCGGATGGTGACAGTTGTATTCAATCCCGATGCTATTTCTGTGTTGCATCAACACTCTGATAGTCCACAGATTACAGAATGCCACCAGATGTGCATCGGAAACTACTACTGGTCTTCCAGGGAACGATCAAACCGAAGACTGTTTGAGACATACCTCCCGTGGAGGAGAGTGCACATGGTGACTGTTGTATTCATTCCCGATGCAATTTCTGTGTTTCATGAACACTCTGATAGTCCACAGATTACAGAATGCCTCCAGATGTGCATCGGAAACTACTACTGGTCTTCCACAGAACGATCAAAGCATAGACTGTTTGAGAATTACTCCCATGGAGGAAAGTGCGCATGGTGAATGTTGTTTTCAATCCCGAGGCAATTTCTGTGTTTCATCAACACTCTGATAGTCCACAGATTACAGAATGCCTCCAGATGTGCATCGGAAACTACTACTGGTCTTCCACAGAACGATCAAAGCATAGACTGTTTGAGAATTACTCCCATGGAGGAAACTGCGCATGGTGACTGTTGTATTCAATCCCGATGCAATTTCTGTGTTTCATCAACACTCTGATAGTCCACAGATTACAGAATGCCACGAGATGTGCATCGGAAACTACTACTGGTCTTCCAGGGAACGATCAAAGCATAGACTGTTTGAGAAATACTCCCTTGGAGGAACGTGCGCATGGTGAATCCTGTATTCAACCCCCATGCAATTTCTGTGTTTCATCAATACTCTGATAGTCTACATATTACAGAATGCCACCAGATGTGCATCGGAAACTACTACTGGTGTTCCAGGGAACGATCAAAGCGTAGACTGCTTGAGACATAACTCCCGTGGAAGAATGTGCGCATGGTGACTGTTGTATTCATCCCGATGCAATTCCTGTGTTTCATCAACACTCTCATAGTCCACAGAATACAGAATGCCTCCCGATGTGCATCGGAAACTACTACTGGTCTTCCAGGGAACGATCAAAGCGTAGACTGTTTGGGACACTACTCCCATGGAGGAAAGTGCGCATGGTGACTGTTGTATTCAATCCCGATGCAATTTCTGTGTTTCATCAACACTCTGATAGTCCACAGATTACAGAATGCCACGAGATGTGCATCAGATACTACTACTGGTCTTCCAGGGAACGATCACAACGTAGACTGTTAGAGACATTACTTCCATGGAGGAAGGTGCGCATGGTAACTGTTGTATTCAATCCCGATGCAATTTCTGTGTTTCATCAACACTCTGATACTCCAAGGATTACAGAATGCCTCCAGATGTGCATCGGAAACTACTACTGGTCTTCCAGGGAACGATTAAAGCGTAGACTGTTTGAGACACTACTCCCATGGAGGAAAGTGCGCATCGTGACTGTTGTATTCAATCCCGATGCAATTTCTGTGTTTCATCAACACCCTTATAGTCCACAGATTACAGAATGCCTCCCGATGTGCATCGGAAACAACTACTGGTCTTCCAGGCTACGATCAAAGCGTAGACTGTTTGGGACATTACTCCCATGGAGGAAATTGCACATGGTGACTGTTGTATTCATTCGCGATGAAATATCTGTGTTTCATGAACACTCTGATAGTCCACAGATTACAGAATGGCACCAGATATGCATCGGAAACTACTACTGGTCTTCCACAGAACGATCAAAGCATAGACTGTTTGAGAATTACACCCATGGTGGAAAGTGCGCATGGTGAATGTTGTTTTCAATCCCGATGCAATTTCTGTGTTTCATCAACACTCTGATTGTCCACAGATTACAGATAGCCTCCAGATGTGCATCGGATACTACTACTGGTCTTCCAGGGAACGATCAAAGCGTAGACTGTTTGAGACATTACTTTTATGGAGGAATGTGCTCATGGTGACTGTTGTATTCAATCCCGATGCAATTTCTATGTTTCATCAACACTCTGATAGTCCACAGATTACAGAATGCCTCCAGATGTGCATCGGAAACTGCTACTGGTCTTCCAGGGAATGATCAAAGCGTAAACTGTTTGGGACATTTTCCCATGGAGGAAAGTGCGCATGGTGACTGTTGTATTCATTCCCGATGCAATTTCTGTGTTTCATGAACACTCTGATAGTCCACAGATTACAGAATGGCACCAGATATGAATCGAAAACTACTACTGGTCTTCCAGAGAACGATCAAAGCATAGACTGTTCGAGAATTACTCCCATGGAGGAAAGTGAGCATGGTGACTGTTGTATTCAATCCCGATGCAATTTCTGTGTTTCATCAACACTCTGATAGTCCAAAGATTACGGAAAGCCTCCAGATGTGCATCGGAAACTACTACTGGTCTTCCAGGGTACGATCAAAACGTAGACTGTTAGAGACATTACTGCCATGGAGTAAAGTGCGCATGGTGACTGTTGTATTCAATCCCGATGCAATTTCTGTGTTTCATCAACACTCTGATTGTCCACAGATTACAGAATGCCTCCAGATTTGCAATTGAAACTACTTCTGGTCTTCCAGGGAACGATCAAAGCGTAGAATGTTTAAGACATTACCCCCATGGAGGAAAGTGCGCATGGAGACTGTTGTATTCAATGCCGATGCAATTTCTGTGTTTCATCAACACTCTGATAGTCCTCAGATTACGGAGAGAATCCAGATGTGCATCGGAAACTACTACTTGTCTTCCGGGGAACGATCAAAGCGTAGACTGTTAGAGACATTACTCCCATGGAGGAAAGTGCGCATGGTGACTGTTGTATTCAATCCCGATGCAATTTCTGTGTTTCATCAGCACTCTGATAGTCCAAAGATTACAGAAATCCTCCAGATGAGCATCGGAAACTACAACTGGTCTTCCAGGGAACGATCAAATCGTAGACAGTTAGAGATATTAATCCCATGGAGTAAAGTGCGCATGGTGACTGTTGTATTCAATCCCGATGCAATTTCTGTGTTTCATCAACACTCTGATAGTCCACAGATTACAGAATGCCTCCAGATGTGCATCGGAAACTACTACTGGTCTTTCAGGGAACGTTCAAAGAGTAAACTCTTTGAGATACTACACCCATGGAGGAAAGTGCGCATGGTAACTGTTGTAATCAATCCCGATGCATTTTCTGTGTTTCATCAACACTCTGATAGTCCACAGATTACAGAATGCCTCCATATGTGCATCAGAACCTACTGGTCTTCCCGGGAACGATCAAAGCGTAGACTGTTTCAGACGTTACTCCCATGCAGGAAAGAGCGGATGGTGACTGTTGTATTCAATCCCGATGCAATTTCTGTGTTTCATCAACACTCTTGATAGTCCACAGATTACCGGATGCCACCAGATGTGCATCGGAAACTACTACTGGTCTTCTACGGAACGATCAAAGCGTTGACTGTTTGAGACAAACCTACCGTGGAGGAAAGTGCACATGGTGAATGTTGTATTTAATCCCGAAGCAATTTCTGTGTTTCATCAACACTCTGATAGTCCACAGATTACAGAATGCCACCAGATGTGCATCGGAAACAACTACTGGTCTACCAGGTACGATCAAACCGTAGACTGTTAGAGACATACCTCCCGTGGAGGAAAGTGCACATGGTGACTGTTGTATTCATTCCCGATGCAATTTCTGTGTTTCATCAACACTCTGATAGTCCACAGATTACAGAAAGCCTCCAGATATGCATCGGAAACTACTACTGGTCTTCCAGGGAACGATCAAAGCGAAGACTGTTGGACACATTACTCCCATCGAGGAAAGTGCGCATGGTGACTGTTGTATTCAATCCCGATGCAATATCAGTGTTTCATCAACACTCGGATTCTCCACAGATTACAGAATGCCTCCAGATGTGCATCGGAAACTAGTACTTGTCTTCCGGGGAACGATCAAAGCGTAGACTGTTTCAGACATTACTCCCATGCAGGAAAGAGCGGATGGTGACTGTTGTATTCAATCCCGATGCAATTTCTGTGTTTCATCAACATTCTGATAGTCCACAGATTACAGGATGCCACCAGATGTGCATCGGAAACTACTACTGGTCTTCCACGGAACGATCAAAGAGTAGACTGTTAGAGACATTACTCCCATGGAGGAAAGTGCGCATGGTAACTGTTGTATTCAATCCCGATGCAATTTCTGTGTTTCATCAACACTCTGATAGTCCACAGATTACAGAATGCCAAGAGATGTGCATCGGAAACTACTACTGGTCTTCCAGGGAACGATCAAAGCGTAGACTGTTTCAGACATTACTCCCACGGAGGAAAGTGCGGATGGTGACTGTTGTATTCAATCCCGATGCTATTTCTGTGTTCAATCAACACTCTGATAGTCCACAGATTACAGAATGCCACCAGATGTGCATCGGAAACTACTACTGGTCTTCCAGGTAACGATCAAACCGTAGACTGTTTGAGACATACCTGCCGTGGAGGAAAGTGCACATGGTGACTGTTGTATTCATTCCCGATGCAATTTCTGTGTTTCATGAACACTCTGATAGTCCACAGATTACAGAATGGCACCAGATATGCATCGGAAACTACTACTGGTCTTCCAGAGAACGATCAAAGCATAGACTGTTCGAGAATTACTCCCATGGAGGAAAGTGAGCATGGTGACTGTTGTATTCAATCCCGATGCAATTTCTGTGTTTCATCAACACTCTGATAGTCCAAAGATTACGGAAAGCCTCCAGATGTGCATCGGAAACTACTACTGGTCTTCCAGGGTACGATCAAAACGTAGACTGTTAGAGACATTACTGCCATGGAGTAAAGTGCGCATGGTGACTGTTGTATTCAATCCCGATGCAATTTCTGTGTTTCATCAACACTCTTAGAGTCCACAGATTACAGAATTCCTCCAGATTTGCAATTGAAACTACTTCTGGTCTTCCAGGGAACGATCAAAGCGTAGAATGTTTAAGACATTACCCCCATGGAGGAAAGTGCGCATGGAGACTGTTGTATTCAATGCCGATGCAATTTCTGTGTTTCATCAACACTCTGATAGTCCTCAGATTACGGAGAGCGTCCAGATGTGCATCGGAAACTACTACTTGTCTTCCGGGGAACGATCAAAGCGTAGACTGTTAGAGACATTACTCCCATGGAGGAAAGTGCGCATGGTGACTGTTGTATTCAATCCCGATGCAATTTCTGTGTTTCATCAGCACTCTGATAGTCCAAAGATTACAGAAATCCTCCAGATGAGCATCGGAAACTACAACTGGTCTTCCAGGGAACGATCAAATCGTAGACAGTTAGAGATATTAATCCCATGGAGTAAAGTGCGCATGGTGACTGTTGTATTCAATCCCGATGCAATTTCTGTGTTTCATCAACACTCTGATAGTCCACAGATTACAGAATGCCTCCAGATGTGCATCGGAAACTACTACTGGTCTTTCAGGGAACGTTCAAAGAGTAAACTCTTTGAGACACTACACCCATGGAGGAAAGTGCGCATGGTAACTGTTGTAATCAATCCCGATGCAATTTCTGTGTTTCATCAACATTCTGATAGTCCACAGATTACAGGATGCCACCAGATGTGCATCGGAAACTACTACTGGTCTTCTACGGAACGATCAAAGCGTTGACTGTTTGAGACAAACCTACCGTGGAGGAAAGTGCACATGGTGAATGTTGTATTTAATCCCGAAGCAATTTCTGTGTTTCATCAACACTCTGATAGTCCACAGATTACAGAATGCCACCAGATGTGCATCGGAAACAACTACTGGTCTACCAGGTACGATCAAACCGTAGACTGTTAGAGACATACCTCCCGTGGAGGAAAGTGCACATGGTGACTGTTGTATTCATTCCCGATGCAATTTCTGTGTTTCATCAACACTCTGATAGTCCACAGATTACAGAAAGCCTCCAGATATGCATCGGAAACTACTACTGGTCTTCCAGGGAACGATCAAAGCGAAGACTGTTGGACACATTACTCCCATCGAGGAAAGTGCGCATGGTGACTGTTGTATTCAATCCCGATGCAATATCAGTGTTTCATCAACACTCGGATTCTCCACAGATTACAGAATGCCTCCAGATGTGCATCGGAAACTAGTACTTGTCTTCCGGGGAACGATCAAAGCGTAGACTGTTTCAGACATTACTCCCATGCAGGAAAGAGCGGATGGTGACTGTTGTATTCAATCCCGATGCAATTTCTGTGTTTCATCAACACTCTGATAGTCCACAGATTACAGGATGCCACCAGATGTGCATCGGAAACTACTACTGGTCTTCCACGGAACGATCAAAGAGTAGACTGTTAGAGACATTACTCCAATGGAGGAAAGTGCGCATGGTAACTGTTGTATTCAATCCCGATGCAATTTCCGTGTTTCATCAACACTCTGATACTCCACAGATTACAGGATGCCTCCAGATGTGCATCGGAAACTACTACTGGTGTTCCAGGGAACGATCAAAGCGTAGACTCTTTGAGACATTACTTTTATGGAGGAATGTGCTCATGGTGACTGTTGTATTCAATCCCGATGCAATTTCTATGTTTCATCAACACTCTGATAGTCCACAGATTACAGAATGCCTCCAGATGTGCATCGGAAACTGCTACTGGTCTTCCAGGGAATGTTCAAATCGTAAATACTATGAAACATTACTCCCATGGTGGAAAGTGCGCATGGTGACTGTTGTATTCAATCCCGATGCAATTTCTGTGTTTCATCAACACTCTTATAGTCCACAGATTACAGAATGCCTCCCGATCTGCATCGGAAACTACTACTGGTCTTCCAGGTTACGATCAAAGCGTAGAGTGTTTGGGACATTACTCCCATGGAGGAAAGTGCGCATGGTGACTGTTGTATTCAATCCCGATGCAATTTCTGTGTTTCATCAACACTCTGATAGTCCTCAGATTACAGAAAGCCTCCAGATATGCATCGGAAACTACTACTGGTCTTCCTGGGAACGATCAAAGCGTTGACTGTTTGAGACATTACTTTTATGGAGGAAAGTGTGGATGGTGACTGTTGTATTCAATCCCGATGCAATTTCTATGTTTCATCAACACTCTGAAGGTCCAAAGATTACGGAAAGCCTCCTGATGTGCATCGGAAACTACTACTGGTCTTCCAGGGAACGATCAAAGCGTAGACTGTTAGAGACATTACTCCCATGGAGTAAAGTGCGCATGGTGACTGTTGTATTCAATCCCGAGGCTATTTCTGTGTTGCATGAACACTCTGATAGTCCACAGATTACAGAATGGCACCAGATATGTATTGGAAACTACTACTGGTCTTCCAGAGAACGATCAAAGCATAGACTCTTTGAGAATTACTCCCATGGAGGAAAGTGCGCATGGTAACTGTTGTAATCAATCCCGATGCATTTTCTGTGTTTCATCAACACTCTGATAGTCCACAGATTACAGAATGCCTCCAGATGTGCATCTGAAACTACTACTGGTCTTTCAGGGAACGTTCAAAGAGTAAACTCTTTGAGACACTACACCCATGGAGGAAAGTGCGCATGGTAACTGTTGTAATCAATCCCGATGCAATTTCAGTTTTTCATCAACACTCTGATTCTCCACAGATTACAGAATGCCTCCAGATGTGCATCCGAAACTACTACTTGTCTTCCGAAAACGATCATAGCGTAGACTGTTTGAGACAAACCTACCGTGGAGGAAAGTGCACATGGTGAATGTTGTATTTAATCCCGAAGCAATTTCTGTGTTTCATCAACACTCTGATAGTCCACAGATTACAGAATGCCACCAGATGTGCATCGGAAACAACTACTGGTCTACCAGGTACGATCAAACCGTAGACTGTTTGAGACATACCTCCCGTGGAGGAAAGTGCACATGGTGACTGTTGTATTCATTCCCGATGCAATTTCTGTGTTTCATCAACACTCTGATAGTCCACAGATTACAGAAAGCCTCCAGATATGCATCGGAAACTGCTACTGGTCTTCCAGGGAACGATCAAAGCGTAGAATGTTAGAGACATTACTCCCATGGAGTAAAGTGCGCATGGTGACTGTTGTATTCAATCCCGATGCAATTTCAGTTTTTCATCAACACTCTGATTCTCCACAGATTACAGAATGCCTCCAGATGGGCATCCGAAACTACTACTTGTCTTCCGAAAACGATCATAGCGTAGACTGTTTGAGACATTACTCCCATGCAGGAAAGACCGGATGGTGACTGTTGTATTCAATCCCGATGCAATTTCTGTGTTTCATCAACACTCTGATAGACCAAAGATTACGGAAAGCCTCCTGATGTGCATCGGAAACTACTACAGGTCTTCCAGGGAACTATCAAAGCGTAGACTGTTAGAGACATTACTCCCATGGAGGAAAGTGCGCATGGTGACTGTTGTATTCAATCCCGATGCAATTTCTGTGTTTCATCAACACTCTGATAGTCCACAGATTACAGAATGCCTCCAGATTTGCATCGGAAACTACTACTTGTCTTCCGGGGAACGATCAAAGCGTAGACTGTTAGAGACATTACTCCCATGGAGGAAAGTGCGCATGGTAACTGTTATATTCAATCCCGAGGCAATTTCTGTGTTTCATCAACACTCTGATAGTCCACAGATTACAGAATGCCTCCCGATGTGCATCGGAAACTACTACTGGTCTTCCAGGCAACGATCAAATCGTAGAGTGTTTGGGACATTACTCCCATGGAGGAAAGTGCGCATGGTGAATGTTGTATTTAATCCCGAAGCAATTTCTATGTTTCATCAACACTCTGATAGTCCACAGATTACAGAATGCCACCAGATGTGCATCGGAAAAAACTACTGGTCTACCAGGTACGATCAAACCGTAGACTGTTTGAGACATACCTCCCGTAGAGGAAAGTGCACATGGTGACTGTTGTATTCATTCCCGATGCAATTTCTGTGTTTCATCAACACTCTGATAGACCACAGATTACAGAAAGCCTCCAGATATGCATCGGAAACTACTACTGGTCTTCCAGGGAACGATCAAAGCGAAGACTGTTGGACACATTACTCCCACCGAGGAAAGTGCGCATGGTGACTGTTGTATTCAATCCCGATGCAATTTCAGTGTTTCATCAACACTCTGATTCTCCACAGATTACAGAATGCCTCCAGATGTGCATCGGAAACTACTACTTGTCTTCCGGGGAACGAACAAAGCGTAGACTGTTAGAGACATTACTCCCATGCAGGAAAGAGCGGATGGTGACTGTTGTATTCAATCCCGATGCAATTTCTGTGTTTCATCAACACTCTGATAGTCCACAGATTACAGGATGCCACCAGATGTGCATCGGAAACTACTACTGGTCTTCCACGGAACGATCAAAGAGTAGACTGTTAGAGACATTACTCCCATGGAGGAAAGTGCGCATGGTAACTGTTATATTCAATCCCGATGCAATTTCTGTGTTTCATCAACACTCTGATAGTCCACAGATTACAGATAGCCTCCAGATGTGCATCGGATACTACTACTGGTCTTCCAGGAAACGATCAAAGCGTAGACTGTTAGAGACATTACTCCCATGGAGGAAAGTACGCATGGTAACTGTTGTATTCAATCCCGATGCAATTTCTGTGTTTCATCAACACTCTGATACTCCACAGATTACAGAATGCCTCCAGATGTGCATCGGAAACTACTACTGGTCTTCCAGGGAACGATCAAAGCGTAGACTCTTTGAGACATTACTTTTATGGAGGAATGTGCTCATGGTGACTGTTGTATTCAATCCCGATGCAATTTCTATGTTTCATCAACACTCTGATAGTCCACAGATTACAGAATGCCTCCAGGTGTGCATCGGAAACTGCTACTGGTCTTCCAGGGAATGATCAAAGCGTAAATACTATGAAACATTACTCCCATGGTGGAAAGTGCGCATGGTGACTGTTGTATTCAATCCCGATGCAATTTCTGTGTTTCATCAACACTCTTATAGTCCACAGATTACAGATTGTATCCCGATGTGCATCGGAAACTCTTACTGGTCTTCCAGGGAACGATCAAAGCGCAGACTGTTTGGGACATTACTCCCATGGAGGAAAGTGCGCATGGTGACTGTTGTATTCAATCCCGATGCAATTTCTGTGTTTCATCAACACTCTGATAGTCCACAGATTACAGAATGCCAAGAGATGTGCATCGGAAACTACTACTGGTCTTCCAGGCTACGATCAAAGCGTAGAGTGTATGGGACATTACTCCCATGGAGGAAAGTGCGCATGGTGACTGTTGTATTAAATCCCGATGCAATTTCTGTGTTTCATCAACACTCTGATAGTCCACAGATTACAGATTGTATCCCGATGTGCATCGGAAACTCTTACTGGTCTTCCAGGGAACGATCAAAGCGCAGACTGTTTGGGACATTACTCCCATGGAGGAAAGTGCGCATGGTGACTGTTGTATTCAATCCCGATGCAATTTCTGTGTTTCATCAACACTCTGATAGTCCACAGATTACAGAATGCCTCCAGATGTGCATCGGAAACTACTACTGGTCTTCCAGGGAACGATCAAATCGTAAACTCCTTGAGACAATACTCCCATGGAGGAAAGTGCGCATGGTGACTGTTGTATTCAATCCCGATGCAATTTCTGTGTTTCATCAACACTCTGATAGTCCAAAGATTACGGAAAGCCTCCTGATGTGCATCGGAAACTACTACTGGTCTTCCAGGGAACGATCAAAGCGAAGACTGATGGACACATTACTCCCATGGAGGAAAGTGCGCATGGTGACTGTTGTATTCAATCCCGATGCAATTTCAGTGTTTCATCAACACTCTGATTCTCCACAGATTACAGAATGCCTCCAGATGTGCATCGGAAACTACTACTTGTCTTCCGGGGAACGATCAAAGCGTAGACTGTTAGAGACATTACTCCCATGGAGGAACGTGCGCATGGTGACTGTTGTATTCAATCCCGATGCAATTTCTGTGTTTCATCAACACTCTGATAGTCCACAGATTACAGAATGCCTCCAGTTTTGCATCGGAAACTACTACTTGTCTTCCGGGGAACGATCAAAGCGTAGACTGTTAGAGACATTACTCCCATGGAGGAAAGTGCGCATGGTAACTGTTATATTCAATCCCGATGCAATTTCTGTGTTTCATCAACACTCTGATAGTCCACAGATTACAGATAGCCTCCAGATGTGCATCGGATACTACTACTGGTCTTCCAGGGAACGATCAAAGCGTAGACTGTTAGAGACATTACTCCCATGGATTAAAGTGCGCATGGTAACTGTTGTATTCAATCCCGATGCAATTTCTGTGTTTCATCAACACTCTGATACTCCACAGATTACAGAATGCCTCCAGATTTGCATCGGAAACTACTACTTGTCTTCCAGGGAACGATCAAAGCGTAGACTCTTTGAGACATTACTTTTATGGAGGAATGTGCTCATGGTGACTGTTGTATTCAATCCCGATGCAATTTCTGTGTTTCATCAACACTCTGATAGTCCAAAGATTACGGAAAGCCTCCTGATGTGCATCGGAAACTACTACTGGTCTTCCAGGGAACGATCAAAGCGTAGACTGTTAGAGACATTACTCCCATGGAGTAAGGTGCGCATGGTGACTGTTGTATTCAATCCCGATGCAATTTCTGTGTTTCATCAACACTCTGATAGTCCACTGATTACAGAATGCTTCCAGATTTGCATCGGAAACTACTACTTGTCTTCCGGGGAACGATCAAAGCGTAGACTGTTAGAGACATTACTCCCATGGAGGAAAGTGCGCATGGTGAATGTTGTATTCAATCCCGATGCAATTTCTGTGTTTCATCAACCCTCTGATAGTCCACAGATTACAGAATGCCAAGAGATGTGCATCGGAAACTACTACTGGTCTTCCAGGTAACGATCAAACCGTAGACTGTTTGAGACATACCTCCCGTGGAGGAAAGTGCACATGGTGACTGTTGTATTCATTCCCGATGCAATTTCTGTGTTTCATTAACACTCTGATAGTCCACAGATTACAGAATGGCACCAGATATGCATCGGAAACTACTACTGGTCTTCCAGAGAACGATCAAAGCATAGACTCTTTGAGAATTACTCCCATGGAGGAAAGTGCGCATGGTGAATGTTGTTTTCAATCCCGAGGCAATTTCTGTGTTTCATCAACACTCTGATAGTCCTCAGATTACAGAATGCCTCCAGATGTGCATCGGAAACTACTACTTGTCTTCCGGGGAACGATCAAAGCGTAGACTGTTAGAGACATTACTCCCATGGAGGAAAGTGCGCATGGTAACTGTTATATTCAATCCCGATGCAATTTCTGTGTTTCATCAACACTCTGATAGTCCACAGATTACGGATAGCCTCCAGATGTGCATCGGATACTACTACTGGTCTTCCAGGCTACGATCAAAGCGTAGAGTGTTTGGAACATTACTCCCATGGAGGAAAGTGCGCATGGTGAATGTTGTATTTAATCCCGAAGCAATTTCTGCGTTTCATCAACACTCTGATAGTCCACAGATTACAGAATGCCACCAGATGTGCATCAAAAACAACTACTGGTCTACCAGGTACGATCAAACCGTAGACTGTTTGAGACATACCTCCCGTGGAGGAAAGTGCACATGGTGACTGTTGTATTCATTCCCGATGCAATTTCTGTGTTTCATAAACACTCTGATAGTCCACAGATTACAGAATGGCACCAGATATGCATCGGAAACTACTACTGGTCTTCCAGGGAACGATCAAATCGTAGACTGTTAGAGACATTACTCCCATGGAGGAAAGTGCGCATGGTGACTGTTGTATTCAATCCCGATGCAATTTCTGTGTTTCATCAACACTCTGATAGTCCACTGATTACAGAATGCTTCCAGATTTGCATCGGAAACTACTACTTGTCTTCCGGGGAACGATCAAAGCGTAGACTGTTAGAGACATTACTCCCATGGAGGAAAGTGCGCATGGTAACTGTTATATTCAATCCCGATGCAATTTCTGTGTTTCATCAACACTCTGATAGTCCACAGATTACAGATAGCCTCCAGATGTGCATCGGATACTACTACTGGCCTTCCAGGGAACGATCAAAGCGTAGACTGTTAGATACATTACTCCCATGGAGGAAAGTGCGCATGGTAACTGTTGTATTCAATTCCGATGCAATTTCTGTGTTTCATCAACACTCTGATACTCCCCAGATTACAGAATGCCTCCAGATGTGCATCGGAATCTACTACTGGTCTTCCAGGGAACGATCAAAGCGTAGACTCTTTGAGACATTACTTTTATGGAGCAATGTGCTCATGGTGACTGTTGTATTCAATCCCGATGCATTTTCTATGTTTCATCAACACTCTGATAGTCCACAGATTACAGAATGCCTCCAGATGTGCATCGGAAACTGCTACTGGTCTTCCAGGGAATGATCAAAGCGTAAATACTATGAAACATTACTCCCATGGTGGAAAGTGCGAATGGTAACTGTTGTATTCAATCCCGATGCAATTTCTGTGTTTCATCAACACTCTGATAGTCAAAAGATTACGGAAAGCCTCCTGATGTGCATCGGAAAGTACTACTGGTCTTCCAGGGAACGATCAAAGCGTAGACTGTTAGAGACATTACTCCCATGGAGTAAAGTGCGCATGGTGACTGTTGTATTCAATCCCGATGCTATTTCTGTGTTGCATGAACACTCTGATAGTCCACAGATTACAGAATGGCACCAGATATGCATCGGAAACTACTACTGGTCTTCCAGAGAACGATCAAAGCATAGACCCTTTGAGAATTACTCCCATGGAGGAAAGTGCGCATGATGAATGTCGTTTTCAATCCCGAGGCAATTTCTGTGTTTCATCAACACTCTGATAGTCCACAGATTACAGAATGCCTCCAGATGTGCATCGGAAACTACTACTGGTCTTTCAGGGAACGATCAAAGAGTAAACTCTTTGAGACATTACACCCATGCAGGAAAGTGCGCATGGTAACTGTTGTAATCAATCCCGATGCATTTTCTGTGTTTCATCAACACTCTGATTCTCCACAGATTACAGAATGCCTCCAGATGTGCATCAGAAACTACTATTTGTCTTCCCAGGAACGATCAAAGCGTAGACTGTTTCAGACATTACTCCCATGCAGGAAAGAGCGGATGGTGACTGTTGTATTCAATCCCGATGCAATTTCTGTGTTTCATCAACACTCTGATAGTCCACAGATTACAGGATGCCACCAGATGTGTATCGGAAACTACTACTGGTCTTCCACGGAACGATCAAAGCGTCGACTGTTTGAGACAAACCTCCCGTGGAGGAAAGTGCACATGGTGAACGTTGTATTTAATCCCGAAGCAATTTCTGTGTTTCATCAACACTCTGATAGTCCACAGATTACAGAAAGCCTCCAGATATGCATCGGAAACTACTACTGGTCTTCCAGGGAACGATCAAAGCGAAGACTGTTGGACACATTACTCCCATCGAGGAAAGTGCGCATGGTGACTGTTGTATTCAATCCCGATGCAATTTCAGTGTTTCATCAACACTCTGATTCTCCACAGATTACAGAATGCCTCCAGATGTGCATCGGAAACTACTACTTGTCTTCCGGGGAATGATCAAAGCGTAGACTGTTAGAGACATTACTCCCATGGAGGAACGTGCGCATGGTGACTGTTGTATTCAATCCCGATGCAATTTCTGTGTTTCATCAACACTCTGATAGTCCAAAGATTACGGAAAGCCTCCTGATGTGCATCGGAAACTACTACTGGTCTTCCAGGAACGATCAAAGCGTAGACTGTTAGAGACATTACTCCCATGGAGGAAAGTGCGCATGGTGACTGTTGCATTCAATCCCGATGCAATTTCTGTGTTTCATCAACACTCTGATAGTCCACAGATTACAGAATGCCTCCAGATGTGCATCGGAAACTACTACTTGTCTTCCGGGGAACGATCAAATCGTAGACTGTTTGAGACATACCTCCCGTGGAGGAAAGTGCACATGGTGACTGTTGTATTCATTCCCGATGCAATTTCTGTGTTTCATAAACACTCTGATAGTCCACAGATTACAGAATGGCACCAGATATGCATCGGAAACTACTACTGGTCTTCCAGGGAACGATCAAATCGTAGACTGTTAGAGACATTACTCCCATGGAGGAAAGTGCGCATGGTGACTGTTGTATTCAATCCCGATGCAATTTCTGTGTTTCATCAACACTCTGATAGTCCACAGATTACAGAATGCCTCCAGATTTGCATCGGAAACTACTACTTGTCTTCCGGGGAACGATCAAAGCGTAGACTGTTAGAGACATTACTCCCATGGAGGAAAGTGCGCATGGTAACTGTTATATTCAATCCCGATGCAATTTCTGTGTTTCATCAACACTCTGATAGTCCACAGATTACAGATAGCCTCCAGATGTGCATCGGATACTACTACTGGCCTTCCAGGGAACGATCAAAGCGTAGACTGTTAGATACATTACTCCCATGGAGGAAAGTGCGCATGGTAACTGTTGTATTCAATTCCGATGCAATTTCTGTGTTTCATCAACACTCTGATACTCCCCAGATTACAGAATGCCTCCAGATGTGCATCGGAATCTACTACTGGTCTTCCAGGGAACGATCAAAGCGTAGACTCTTTGAGACATTACTTTTATGGAGCAATGTGCTCATGGTGACTGTTGTATTCAATCCCGATGCATTTTCTATGTTTCATCAACACTCTGATAGTCCACAGATTACAGAATGCCTCCAGATGTGCATCGGAAACTGCTACTGGTCTTCCAGGGAATGATCAAAGCGTAAATACTATGAAACATTACTCCCATGGTGGAAAGTGCGCATGGTGACTGTTGTATTCAATCCCGATGCAATTTCTGTGTTTCATCAACACTCTTATAGTCCACAGATAACAGAATGCCGCCAGATGTGCATCGGAAACTACTACTGGTCTTCCAGGCTACGATCAAAGCGTAGAGTGTTTGGGACATTACTCAATTGGAGGAAAGTGCGCATGGTGACTGTTGTATTCAATCCCGATGCAATTTCTGTGTTTCATCAACACTCTGATAGTCCACAGATTACAGATTGTATCCCGATGTGCATCGGAAACTCTTACTGGTCTTCCAGGGAACGATCAAAGCGTAGACTGTTTGGGACATTACTCCCATGGAGGAAAGTGCGCATGGTGACTGTTGTATTCAATCCCGATGCAATTTCTGTGTTTCATCAACACTCTGATAGTCCACAGATTACAGAATGCCAAGAGATGTGCATCGGAAACTACTACTGGTCTTCCAGGGAACGATCAAACCGTAGACTGTTTGAGACATACCTCCCGTGGAGGAAAGTGCACATGGTGACTGTTGTATTCACTCCTGATGCAATTTCTGTGTTTCATGAACACTCTGATAGTCCACAGATTACAGAATGGCACCAGATATGTATCGGAAACTATTACCGGTCTTCCAGAGAACGATCAAAGCATAGACTCTTTGAGAATTACTCCCATGGAGGAAAGTGCGCATGGTGAATGTTGTTTTCAATCCCGAGGCAATTTCTGTGTTTCATCAACACTCTGATAGTCCTCAGATTAGAGAAAGCCTCCAGATATGCATCGGAAACTACTACTGGTCTTCCAGGGAACGATCAAAGCGAAGACTTTTGGACACATTACTCCCATGGAGGAAAGTGGGCATGGTGACTGTTGTATTCAATCCCGATGCAATTTCAGTGTTTCATCAACACTCTGATTCTCCACAGATTACAGAATGCCTCCAGATGTGCATCGGAAACTACTACTTGTCCTCCGGATAACGATCAAAGCGTAGACTATTAGAGACATTACTTCCATGGAGGAAAGTGCGCATGGTGACTGTTGTATTCAATCCCGATGCAATTTCTGTGTTTCATCAACACTCTGATAGTCCAAAGATTACGGAAAGCCTCCTGATGTGCATCGGAAACTACTACTGGTCTTCCAGGGAACGATCAATGCGTAGACTGTTAGAGACATTACTCCCATGGAGTAAAGTGCGCATGGTGACTGTTGTATTCAATCCCGATGCTATTTCTGTGTTGCATGAACACCCCGATAGTCCACAGATTACAGAATGGCACCAGATATGCATCGGAAACTACTACTGGTCTTCCAGAGAACGATCAAAGCATAGACTCTTTGAGAATTACTCCCATGGAGGAAAGTGCGCATGGTGAATGTTGTTTTCAATCCCGAGGCAATTTCTGTGTTTCATCAACACTCTGATAGTCCACAGATTACAGAATGCCTCCAGATGTGCATCGGAAACTACCACTGGTCTTTCAGGGAACGATCAAAGAGTAAACTCTTTGAGACATTACACCCATGGAGGAAAGTGCGCATGGTAACTGTGGTAATCAATCCCGATGCATTTTCTGTGTTTCATCAACACTCTGATAGTCCACAGATTACAGAATGCCTCCAGATGTGCATCAGAAACTACTACTGGTCTTCCCAGGAACGATCAAAGCGTAGACTGTTTCAGACATTACTCCCATGCAGGAAAGAGCGGATGGTGACTGTTGTATTCAATCCCGATGCAATTTCTGTGTTTCATCAACACTCTGATAGTCCACAGATTACAGGATGCCACCAGATGTGCGTCGGAAACTACTACTGGTCTTCCACGGAACGATCAAAGCGTCGACTGTTTGAGACAAACCTCGCGTGGAGGAAAGTGCACATGGTGAATGTTGTATTTAATCCCGAAGCAATTTCTGTGTTTTATCAACACTCTGATAGTCCACAGATTACAGAATGCCAAGAGATGTGCATCGGAAACTACTACTGGTCTACCAGGTACGATCAAACCGTAGACTGTTTGAGACATACCTCCCGTGGAGGAAAGTGCACATGGTGACTGTTGTATTCATTCCCGATGCAATTTCTGTGTTTCATCAACACTCTGATAGTCCACAGATTACAGAAAGCCTCCAGATATGCATCGGAAACTACTACTGGTCTTCCAGGGAACGATCAAAGCGAAGACTGTTGGACACATTACTCCCATCGAGGAAAGTGCGCATGGTGACTGTTGTATTCAATCCCGATGCAATTTCAGTGTTTCATCAACACTCTGATTCTCCACAGATTACAGAATGCCTCCAGATGTGCATCGGAAACTACTACTTGTCTTCCGGGGAACGATCAAAGCGTAGACTGTTAGAGACATTACTCCCATGGAGGAACGTGCGCATGGTGACTGTTGTATTCAATCCCGATGCAATTTCTCTGTTTCATCAACACTCTGATAGTCCAAAGATTACGGAAAGCCTCCTGATGTGCATCGGAAACTACTACTGGTCTTCCAGGGAACGATCAAAGCGTAGACTGTTAGGGACATTACTCCCATGGAGGACAGTGCGCATGGTGACTGTTGTATTCAATCCCGATGCAATTTCTGTGTTTCATCAACACTCTGATAGTCCACAGATTACAGAATGCCTCCAGATTTGCATCGGAAACTACTACTTGTCTTCCGGGGAACGATCAAAGCGTAGACTGTTAGAGACATTACTCCCATGGAGGAAAGTGCGCATGGTAACTGTTATATTCAATCCCGATGCAATTTCTGTGTTTCATCAACACTCTGATAGTCCACAGATTACAGATAGCCTCCAGATGTGCATCGGATACTACTACTGGTCTTCCAGGGAACGATCAAAGCGTAGACTGTTAGATACATTACTCCCATGGAGGAAAGTGCGCATGGTAACTGTTGTATTCAATTCCGATGCAATTTCTGTGTTTCATCAACACTCTGATACTCCACAGATTACAGAATGCCTCCAGACGTGCATCGGAAACTACTACTGGTCTTCCAGGGAACGATCAAACCTTAAACTCTTTGAGACAATACTTTTATGGAGGAATGTGCTCATGGTGACTGTTGTATTCAATCCCGATGCAATTTCTATGTTTCATCAACACTCTGATAGTCCACAGATTACAGAATGCCTCCAGATGTGCATCGGAAACTGCTACTGGTCTTCCAGGGAATGATCAAAGCCTAAATACTATGAAACATTACTCCCATGGTGGAAAGTGCGCATGGTGACTGTTGTATTCAATCCCGATGCAATTTCTGTGTTTCATCAACACTCTTATAGTCCACAGATTACAGAATGCCTCCCGATGTGCATCGGAAACTACTATTGGTCTTCCAGGCTACGATCAAAGCGTAGAGTGTTTGGGACATTACTCCCATGGAGGAAAGTGCGCATGGTGACTGTTGTATTCAATCCCGATGCAATTTCTGTGTTTCATCAACACTCTGATAGTCCACAGATTACAGATAGCCTCCAGATGTGCATCGGATACTACTACTGGTCTTCCAGGGAACGATCAAAGCGTAGACTGTTAGATACATTACTCCCATGGAGGAAAGTGCGCATGGTAACTGTTGTATTCAATTCCGATGCAATTTCTGTGTTTCATCAACACTCTGATACTCCACAGATTACAGAATGCCTCCAGACGTGCATCGGAAACTACTACTGGTCTTCCAGGGAACGATCAAACCTTAAACTCTTTGAGACAATACTTTTATGGAGGAATGTGCTCATGGTGACTGTTGTATTCAATCCCGATGCAATTTCTATGTTTCATCAACACTCTGATAGTCCACAGATTACAGAATGCCTCCAGATGTGCATCGGAAACTGCTACTGGTCTTCCAGGGAATGATCAAAGCCTAAATACTATGAAACATTACTCCCATGGTGGAAAGTGCGCATGGTGACTGTTGTATTCAATCCCGATGCAATTTCTGTGTTTCATCAACACTCTTATAGTCCACAGATTACAGAATGCCTCCCGATGTGCATCGGAAACTACTACTGGTCTTCCAGGCTACGATCAAAGCGTAGAGTGTTTGGGACATTACTCCCATGGAGGAAAGTGCGCATGGTGACTGTTGTATTCAATCCCGATGCAATTTCTGTGTTTCATCAACACTCTGATAGTCCACAGATTACAAATTGTATCCCGATGTGCATCGGAAACTCTTACTGGTCTTCCAGGGAACGATCAAAGCGTAGACTGTTAGATACATTACTCCCATGGAGGAAAGTGCGCATGGTAACTGTTGTATTCAATTCCGATGCAATTTCTGTGTTTCATCAACACTCTGATACTCCCCAGATTACAGAATGCCTCCAGATGTGCATCGGAATCTACTACTGGTCTTCCAGGGAACGATCAAAGCGTAGACTCTTTGAGACATTACTTTTATGGAGCAATGTGCTCATGGTGACTGTTGTATTCAATCCCGATGCATTTTCTATGTTTCATCAACACTCTGATGGTCCACAGATTACAGAATGCCTCCAGATGTGCATCGGAAACTGCTACTGGTCTTCCAGGGAATGATCAAAGCGTAAATACTATGAAACATTACTCCCATGGTGGAAAGTGCGCATGGTGACTGTTGTATTCAATCCCGATGCAATTTCTGTGTTTCATCAACACTCTTATAGTCCACAGATAACAGAATGCCGCCAGATGTGCATCGGAAACTACTACTGGTCTTCCAGGCTACGATCAAAGCGTAGAGTGTTTGGGACATTACTCAATTGGAGGAAAGTGCGCATGGTGACTGTTGTATTCAATCCCGATGCAATTTCTGTGTTTCATCAACACTCTGATAGTCCACAGATTACAGATTGTATCCCGATGTGCATCGGAAACTCTTACTGGTCTTCCAGGGAACGATCAAAGCGTAGACTGTTTGGGACATTACTCCCATGGAGGAAAGTGCGCATGGTGACTGTTGTATTCAATCCCGATGCAATTTCTGTGTTTCATCAACACTCTGATAGTCCACAGATTACAGAATGCCAAGAGATGTGCATCGGAAACTACTACTGGTCTTCCAGGGAACGATCAAACCGTAGACTGTTTGAGACATACCTCCCGTGGAGGAAAGTGCACATGGTGACTGTTGTATTCACTCCTGATGCAATTTCTGTGTTTCATGAACACTCTGATAGTCCACAGATTACAGAATGGCACCAGATATGTATCGGAAACTATTACTGGTCTTCCAGAGAACGATCAAAGCATAGACTCTTTGAGAATTACTCCCATGGAGGAAAGTGCGCATGGTGAATGTTGTTTTCAATCCCGAGGCAATTTCTGTGTTTCATCAACACTCTGATAGTCCTCAGATTAGAGAAAGCCTCCAGATATGCATCGGAAACTACTACTGGTCTTCCAGGGAACGATCAAAGCGAAGACTTTTGGACACATTACTCCCATGGAGGAAAGTGGGCATGGTGACTGTTGTATTCAATCCCGATGCAATTTCAGTGTTTCATCAACACTCTGATTCTCCACAGATTACAGAATGCCTCCAGATGTGCATCGGAAACTACTACTTGTCCTCCGGATAACGATCAAAGCGTAGACTATTAGAGACATTACTTCCATGGAGGAAAGTGCGCATGGTGACTGTTGTATTCAATCCCGATGCAATTTCTGTGTTTCATCAACACTCTGATAGTCCAAAGATTACGGAAAGCCTCCTGATGTGCATCGGAAACTACTACTGGTCTTCCAGGGAACGATTAATGCGTAGACTGTTAGAGACATTACTCCCATGGAGTAAAGTGCGCATGGTGACTGTTGTATTCAATTCCGATGCAATTTCTGTGTTTCATCAACACTCTGATAGTCCACAGATTACAGAATGGCACCAGATATGCATCGGAAACTACTACTGGTCTTCCAGAGAACGATCAAAGCATAGACTCTTTGAGAATTACTCCCATGGAGGAAAGTGCGCATGGTGAATGTTGTTTTCAATCCCGAGGCAATTTCTGTGTTTCATCAACACTCTGATAGTCCACAGATTACAGAATGCCTCCAGATGTGCATCGGAAACTACCACTGGTCTTTCAGGGAACGATCAAAGAGTAAACTCTTTGAGACATTACACCCATGGAGGAAAGTGCGCATGGTAACTGTGGTAATCAATCCCGATGCATTTTCTGTGTTTCATCAACACTCTGATAGTCCACAGATTACAGAATGCCTCCAGATGTGCATCAGAAACTACTACTGGTCTTCCCAGGAACGATCAAAGCGTAGACTGTTTCAGACATTACTCCCATGCAGGAATGAGCGGATGGTGACTGTTGTATTCAATCCCGATGCAATTTCTGTGTTTCATCAACACTCTGATAGTCCACAGATTACAGGATGCCACCAGATGTGCGTCGGAAACTACTACTGGTCTTCCACGGAACGATCAAAGCGTCGACTGTTTGAGACAAACCTCGCGTGGAGGAAAGTGCACATGGTGAATGTTGTATTTAATCCCGAAGCAATTTCTGTGTTTTATCAACACTCTGATAGTCCACAGATTACAGAATGCCAAGAGATGTGCATCGGAAACTACTACTGGTCTACCAGGTACGATCAAACCGTAGACTGTTTGAGACATACCTCCCGTGGAGGAAAGTGCACATGGTGACTGTTGTATTCATTCCCGATGCAATTTCTGTGTTTCATCAACACTCTGATAGTCCACAGATTACAGAAAGCCTCCAGATATGCATCGGAAACTACTACTGGTCTTCCAGGGAACGATCAAAGCGAAGACTGTTGGACACATTACTCCCATCGAGGAAAGTGCGCATGGTGACTGTTGTATTCAATCCCGATGCAATTTCAGTGTTTCATCAACACTCTGATTCTCCACAGATTACAGAATGCCTCCAGATGTGCATCGGAAACTACTACTTGTCTTCCGGGGAACGATCAAAGCGTAGACTGTTAGAGACATTACTCCCATGGAGGAACGTGCGCATGGTGACTGTTGTATTCAATCCCGATGCAATTTCTCTGTTTCATCAACACTCTGATAGTCCAAAGATTACGGAAAGCCTCCTGATGTGCATCGGAAACTACTACTGGTCTTCCAGGGAACGATCAAAGCGTAGACTGTTAGGGACATTACTCCCATGGAGGACAGTGCGCATGGTGACTGTTGTATTCAATCCCGATGCAATTTCTGTGTTTCATCAACACTCTGATAGTCCACAGATTACAGAATGCCTCCAGATTTGCATCGGAAACTACTACTTGTCTTCCGGGGAACGATCAAAGCGTAGACTGTTAGAGACATTACTCCCATGGAGGAAAGTGCGCATGGTAACTGTTATATTCAATCCCGATGCAATTTCTGTGTTTCATCAACACTCTGATAGTCCACAGATTACAGATAGCCTCCAGATGTGCATCGGATACTACTACTGGTCTTCCAGGGAACGATCAAAGCGTAGACTGTTGGATACATTACTCCCATGGAGGAAAGTGCGCATGGTAACTGTTGTATTCAATTCCGATGCAATTTCTGTGTTTCATCAACACTCTGATACTCCACAGATTACAGAATGCCTCCAGACGTGCATCGGAAACTACTACTGGTCTTCCAGGGAACGATCAAACCTTAAACTCTTTGAGACAATACTTTTATGGAGGAATGTGCTCATGGTGACTGTTGTATTCAATCCCGATGCAATTTCTATGTTTCATCAACACTCTGATAGTCCACAGATTACAGAATGCCTCCAGATGTGCATCGGAAACTGCTACTGGTCTTCCAGGGAATGATCAAAGCCTAAATACTATGAAACATTACTCCCATGGTGGAAAGTGCGCATGGTGACTGTTGTATTCAATCCCGATGCAATTTCTGTGTTTCATCAACACTCTTATAGTCCACAGATAACAGAATGCCTCCCGATGTGCATCGGAAACTACTACTGGTCTTCCAGGCTACGATCAAAGCGTAGAGTGTTTGGGACATTACTCAATTGGAGGAAAGTGCGCATGGTGACTGTTGTATTCAATCCCGATGCAATTTCTGTGTTTCATCAACACTCTGATAGTCCACAGATTACAGATAGCCTCCAGATGTGCATCGGATACTACTACTGGTCTTCCAGGGAACGATCAAAGCGTAGACTGTTAGATACATTACTCCCATGGAGGAAAGTGCGCATGGTAACTGTTGTATTCAATTCCGATGCAATTTCTGTGTTTCATCAACACTCTGATACTCCACAGATTACAGAATCCCTCCAGACGTGCATCGGAAACTACTACTGGTCTTCCAGGGAACGATCAAACCTTAAACTCTTTGAGACAATACTTTTATGGAGGAATGTGCTCATGGTGACTGTTGTATTCAATCCCGATGCAATTTCTATGTTTCATCAACACTCTGATAGTCCACAGATTACAGAATGCCTCCAGATGTGCATCGGAAACTGCTACTGGTCTTCCAGGGAATGATCAAAGCCTAAATACTATGAAACATTACTCCCATGGTGGAAAGTGCGCATGGTGACTGTTGTATTCAATCCCGATGCAATTTCTGTGTTTCATCAACACTCTTATAGTCCACAGATTACAGAATGCCTCCCGATGTGCATCGGAAACTACTACTGGTCTTCCAGGCTACGATCAAAGCGTAGAGTGTTTGGGACATTACTCCCATGGAGGAAAGTGCGCATGGTGACTGTTGTATTCAATCCCGATGCAATTTCTGTGTTTCATCAACACTCTGATAGTCCACAGATTACAAATTGTATCCCGATGTGCATCGGAAACTCTTACTGGTCTTCCAGGGAACGATCAAAGCGTAGACTGTTTGGGACATTACTCCCATGGAGGAAAGTGCGCATAGTGACTGTTGTATTCAATCCCGATGCAATTTCTGTGTTTCATCAACACTCTGATAGTCCACAGATTACAGAATGCCAAGAGATGTGCATCGGAAACTACTACTGGCCTTCCAGGGAACGATCAAACCGTAGACTGTTTGAGACATACCTCCCGTGGAGGAAAGTGCACATGGTGACTGTTGTATTCATTCCTGATGCAATTTCTGTGTTTCATGAACACTCTGATAGTCCACAGATTACAGAATGGCACCAGATATGCATCGGAAACTACTACTGGTCTTCCAGAGAACGATCAAAGCATAGACTCTTTGAGAATTACTCCCATGGAGGAAAGTGCGCATGGTGACTGTTGTATTCAATCCCGATGCAGTTTTTGTGTTTCATCAACACTCTGATAGTCCAAAGATTACGGAAAGCCTCCAGATGTGCATCGGAAACTACTACTGGTCTTCCAGGGAACGATCAAAGCGTAGACTGTTTGAGACATTACTCCCATGGAGGAAAGTGCGCATGGTGACTGTTGTATTCAATCCCGATGCAATTTCAGTGTTTCATCAACACTCTGATTCTCCACAGACTACAGAATGCCTCCAGATGTGCATCGGAAACTACTACTTGTCTTCCGGGGAACGATCAAAGCGTAGACTGTTTGAGACATACCTCCCGTGGAGGAAAGTGCACATGGTGACTGTTGTATTCATTCCCGATGCAATTTCTGTGTTTCATAAACACTCTGATAGTCCACAGATTACAGAATGGCACCAGATATGCATCGGAAACTAATACTGGTCTTCCAGGGAACGATCAAAGCGTAGACTGTTAGAGACATTACTCCCATGGAGGAAAGTGCGCATGGTGACTGTTGTATTCAATCCCGATGCAATTTCTGTGTTTCATCAACACTCTGATAGTCCACAGATTACAGAATGCCTCCAGATTTGCATCGGAAACTACTACTTGTCTTCCGGGGAACGATCAAAGCGTAGACTGTTAGAGACATTACTCCCATGGAGGAAAGTGCGCATGGTAACTGTTATATTCAATCCCGATGCAATTTCTGTGTTTCATCAACACTCTGATAGTCCACAGATTACAGATAGCCTCCAGATGTGCATCGGATACTACTACTGGCCTTCCAGGGAACGATCAAAGCGTAGACTGTTAGATACATTATTCCCATGGAGGAAAGTGCGCATGGTAACTGTTGTATTCAATTCCGATGCAATTTCTGTGTTTCATCAACACTCTGATACTCCCCAGATTACAGAATGCCTCCAGATGTGCATCGGAATCTACTACTGGTCTTCCAGGGAACGATCAAAGCGTAGACTCTTTGAGACATTACTTTTATGGAGGAATGTGCTCATGGTGACTGTTGTATTCAATCCCGATGCATTTTCTATGTTTCATCAACACTCTGATAGTCCACAGATTACAGAATGCCTCCAGATGTGCATCGGAAACTGCTACTGGTCTTCCAGGGAATGATCAAAGCGTAAATACTATGAAACATTACTCCCATGGTGGAAAGTGCGCATGGTGACTGTTGTATTCAATCCCGATGCAATTTCTGTGTTTCATCAACACTCTTATAGTCCACAGATAACAGAATGCCTCCCGATGTGCATCGGAAACTACTACTGGTCTTCCAGGCTACGATAAAAGCGTAGAGTGTTTGGGACATTACTCAATTGGAGGAAAGTGCGCATGGTGACTGTTGTATTCAATCCCGATGCAATTTCTGTGTTTCATCAACACTCTGATAGTCCACAGATTACAGATTGTATCCCGATGTGCATCGGAAACTCTTACTGGTCTTCCAGGGAACGATCAAAGCGTAGACTGTTTGGGACATTACTCCCATGGAGGAAAGTGCGCATGGTGACTGTTGTATTCAATCCCGATGCAATTTCTGTGTTTCATCAACACTCTGATAGTCCACAGATTACAGAATGGCACCAGATAGGCATCGGAAACTGCTACTGGTCTTCCAGAGAACGATCAAAGCATAGACTCTTTGAGAATTACTCCCATGGAGGAAAGTGCGCATGGTGAATGTTGTTTTCAATCCCGAGGCAATTTCTGTGTTTCATCAAAACTCTGATAGTCCTCAGTTTACAGAAAGCCTCCAGATATGCATCGGAAACTACTACTGGTCTTCCAGGGAACGATCGAAGCGAAGACTTTTGGACACATTACTCCCATGGAGGAAAGTGCGCATGGTGACTGTTGTATTCAATCCCGATGCAATTTCAGTGTTTCATCAACACTCTGATTCTCCACAGATTACAGAATGCCTCCAGATGTGCATCAGAAACTACTACTTGTCCTCCGGATAACGATCAAAGCGTAGACTGTTAGAGACATTACTCCCATGAAGGAAAGTGCGCATGGTGACTGTTGTATTCATTCCCGATGCAATTTCTGTGTTTCATGAACACGCTGATAGTCCACAGATTACAGAATGGCACCAGATATGCATCGGAAACTACTACTGGTCTTCCAGAGAATGATCAAAGCATAGACTGTTTGAGAATTACTCCCATGGAGGAAAGTGCACATGGTGACTGTTGTATTCAATCCCGATGCAGTTTTTGTGTTTCATCAACACTCTGATAGTCCAAAGAATACGGAAAGCCTCCAGATGTGCATCGGAAACTACTACTGGTCTTCCAGGGAACGATCAAACCGTAGACTGTTAGAGACATTACTCCCATGGAGTAAAGTGCACATGGTGACTGTTGTATTCAATCCCGATCCAATTTCTGTGTTTCATCAACACTCTGTTAGTCCAAAGATTACGGAAAGCCTCCAGATGTGAATCGGAAACTACTACTGGTCTTCCAGGGAACGATCAAAGCGTAGACTGTTTCAGACATTACTCCCATGCAGGAAAGTGCGGATGGTGACTGTTGTATTCAATCCCGATGCAATTTCTGTGTTTCATCTACACTCTGATAGTCCACAGATTACAGAATGCCTCCAGATTTGCATCGGAAACTACTACTGGTCTTTCAGGGAACGATCAAAGAGTAAACTCTTTGAGACATTACACCCATGGAGGAAAGTGCGCATGGTAACTGTTGTAATCAATCCCGATGCATTTTCTGTGTTTCATCAACACTCTGATAGTCCACAGATTACAGAATGCCACGAGATGTGCATCAGAAACTACTATTGGTCTTCCCGGGAACGATCAAAGCGTAGACTGTTTCAGACATTACTCCCATGCAGGAAAGTGCGGATGGTGACTGTTGTATTCAATCCCGATGCAATTTCTGTGGTTCATCAACACTCTGATAGTCCACAGATTACAGGATGCCACCAGATGTGCATCGGAAACTACTACTGGTCTTCCAGGGAACGATCAAAGCGTCGACTGTTTGAGACAAACCTCCCGTGGAGCAAAGTGCGCATGGTGAATGTTGTATTTAATCCCGAAGCAATTTCTGTGTTTCATCAACACTCTGATTGTCCACAGATTACAGAATGCCACCAGATGTGCATCGGAAACAACTACTGGTCTTCCAGGGAACGATCAAATCGTAGACTGTTAGAGACATTACTCCCATGGAGGAAAGTGCGCATGGTGACTGTTGTATTCAATCCCGATGCAATTTCTGTGTTTCATCAACACTCTGATAGTCCACAGATTACAGAATGCCTCCAGATTTGCATCGGAACTACTACTTGTCTTCCGGGGAACGATCAAAGCGTAGACTGTTAGAGACATTACTCCCATGGAGGAAAGTGCGCATGGTAACTGTTATATTCAATCCCGATGCAATTTCTGTGTTTCATCAACACTCTGATAGTCCACAGATAACAGATAGCCTCCAGATGTGCATCGGATACTACTACTGGCCTTCCAGGGAACGATCAAAGCGTAGACTGTTGGATACATTACTCCCATGGAGGAAAGTGCGCATGGTAACTGTTGTATTCAATTCCGATGCAATTTCTGTGTTTCATCAACACTCTGATACTCCCCAGATTACAGAATGCCTCCAGATGTGCATCGGAATCTA
The DNA here is from genome assembly GCF_023897955.1 of Schistocerca gregaria. Taxonomy (NCBI): domain Eukaryota; kingdom Metazoa; phylum Arthropoda; class Insecta; order Orthoptera; family Acrididae; genus Schistocerca; species Schistocerca gregaria. The sequence continues at coordinate 23,087,341 of NC_064924.1, read as the reverse complement.
CTACTGGTCTTCCAGGGAACGATCAAAGCGTAGACTCTTTGAGACATTACTTTTATGGAGGAATGTGCTCATGGTGACTGTTGTATTCAATCCCGATGCATTTTCTATGTTTCATCAACACTCTGATAGTCCACAGATTACAGAATGCCTCCAGATGTGCATCGGAAACTGCTACTGGTCTTCCAGGGAATGATCAAAGCGTAAATACTATGAAACATTACTCCCATGGTGGAAAGTGCGCATGGTGACTGTTGTATTCAATCCCGATGCAATTTCTGTGTTTCATCAACACTCTTATAGTCCACAGATAACAGAATGCCTCCCGATGTGCATCGGAAACTACTACTGGTCTTCCAGGCTACGATCAAAGCGTAGAGTGTTTGGGACATTACTCAATTGGAGGAAAGTGCGCATGGTGACTGTTGTATTCAATCCCGATGCAATTTCTGTGTTTCATCAACACTCTGATAGTCCACAGATTACAGATTGTATCCCGATGTGCATCGGAAACTCTTACTGGTCTTCCAGGGAACGATCAAAGCGTAGACTGTTTGGGACATTACTCCCATGGAGGAAAGTGCGCATGGTGACTGTTGTATTCAATCCCGATGCAATTTCTGTGTTTCATCAACACTCCGATAGTCCACAGATTACAGAATGCCAAGAGATGTGCATCGGAAACTACTACTGGTCTTCCAGGGAACGATCAAACCGTAGACTGTTTGAGACATACCTCCCGTGGAGGAAAGTGCACATGGTGACTGTTGTATTCATTCCTGATGCAATTTCTGTGTTTCATGAACACTCTGATAGTCCACAGATTACAGAATGGCACCAGATATGCATCGGAAACTACTACTGGTCTTCAAGGGAACGATCAAAGCGAAGACTTTTGGACACATTACTCCCATGGAGGAAAGTGCGCATGGTGACTGTTGTATTCAATCCCGATGCAATTTCATTGTTTCTTTAACACTCTGATTTTCCACAGATTACAGAATGCCTCCAGATGTGCATCGGAAACTACTACTTGTCCTCCGGATAACGATCAAAGCGTAGACTGTTAGAGATATTACTCCCATGGAGGAAAGTGCGCATTGTAACTGTTGTATTCAATCCCGATGCAATTTCTGTGTTTCATCAACACTCTGATAGTCCAAAGATTACGGAAAGCCTCCAGATGTGCATCGGAAACTACTACTGGTCTTCCAGATAACGATCAAAGCGTAGACTGTTAGAGACATTACTCCCATGGAGGAAAGTGCGCATGGTTGGTGTTGTATTCAATCCCGATGCAATTTCTGTGTTTCATCAACACTCTGATAGTCCACAGATTACAGAATGCCTCCCGATGTGCATCGGAAACTACTACTGGTCTTCCAGGGAACGATCAAAGCGTAGACTGTTTCGGACATTACTCCCATGGAGGAAAGTGCGCAAGGTGACCGTTGATTTCAATCCCGATGCAATTTCTGTGTTTCATCAACTCTCTGATAGTCCACAGATTACAGAATGCCAAGAGATGTGCATCGGAAACTACTACTGGTCTTCCAGGGAACGATCAAACCGTAGACTGTTTGAGACATACCTCCCGTACAGGAAAGTGCACATGGTGACTGTTGTATTCATTCCCGATGCAATTTCTGTGTTTCATGAACACTCTGATAGTCCACAGATTACAGAATGGCACCAGATATGCATCGGGAACTACTACTGGTCTTCCAGGGAACGATCAAAGCGTAGACTGTTAGAGACATTACTCCCATGGAGTAAAGTGCGCATGGTGACTGTTGTATTCAATCCCGATGCAAGTTCTATGTTTCATCAACACTCTGATAGTCCACAGATTACAGAATGTCTCCAGATGTGCAATTGAAACTACTTCTGGTCTTCCAGGGAACGATCAAAGCGTAGACTGTTTAAGACATTACCCCCATGGAGGAAACTGCGCATGGAGACTGTTGTATTCAATCCCGATGCAATTTCTGTGTTTCATCAACTCTCTGTTAGTCCAAAGATTACGGAAAGCATTTAGATGTGAATCGGAAACTACTACTGGTCTTTCAGGGAACGATCAAAGAGTAACCTCTTTGAGACATTACACCCATGGAGGAAAGTGCGCATGGTAACTGTTGTAATCAATGCCGATGCATTTTCTGTGTTTCATCAACACTCTGATAGTCCACAGATTACAGAATTCCACGAGATGTGCATCAGAAACTACTACTGGTCTTCCCGGGAACGATCAAAGCGTAGACTGTTTCAGACATTACTCCCATGCAGGAAAGTGCAGATGGTGACTGTTGTATTCAATCCCGATGCAATTTCTGTGTTTCATCAACACTCTGATAGTCCACAGATTACAGAATGCTTCCAGATTTGCAATTGAAACTACTTCTGGTCTTCCAGGGATCGATCAAAGCGTAGACTGTTTAAGACATTACCCCCATGGATGAAACTGCGCATGGAGACTGTTGTATTCAATCCCGATGCAATTTCTGTGTTTCATCAACACTCTGATAGTCCACAGATTACAGAAAGCCTCCAGATGTGCATCGGAAACTACTACTGGTCTTCCAGGGAACGATCAAAGCGTCGACTGTATGAGACAAACCTCCCGTGGAGGAAAGTGCGCATGGTGAATGTTGTATTTAATCCCGAAGCAATTTCTGTGTTTCATCAACACTCTGATTGTCCACAGATTACAGAATGCCACCAGATGTGCATCGGAAACAACTACTGGTCTTCAGGGAACGATCAAATCGTAGACTGTTTGAGAATTACTCCCATGGAGGAAAGTGCGCATGGTAACTGTTGTATTCAATCCCGGTTCAATTTCTGTGTTTCATCAACACTCTGATAGTCCACAGATTACAGAAAGCCTCCAGATGTGCATCGGAAACTACTACTGGTCTTCCAGGGAACGATCAAATCGTAGACTGTTAGACACACTTCTCCCATGGAGGAAAGTGCGCTTAGTAACTGTTGTATTCAATCCCGATGCAATTTCTGTGTTCATCAACACTCTGATACTCCACAGATTACAGAATGCCTCCAGATATGCATCGGAAGCTACTACTGGTCTTCCAGGGAACGATCAAAGCGTAGACTGTTTGATACATTACTCCCATGGAGGAAAGTGCGCATCGTGACTGTTGTATTCAATCCTGATGCAATTTCTGTGTTTCATCAACACTCTGATAGTCCACAGATTACAGGATGCCTCCAGATGTGCATCGGAAACTACTACTGGTCTTCCAGGGAACGATCAAAGCGTAGACTGTTTGAGACATACCTCCTGTGGAGGAAAGTGCACATGGTGACTGTTGTATTCATTCCCGATGCAATTTCTGTGTTTCATGAACACTCTGATAGTCCACAGATTACAGAATGGCACCAGATATGCATCGGAAACTACTACTGGTCTTCCAGGGAACGATCAAAGCGTAGACTGTTAGAGACATTACTCCCATGGAGGAAAGTGCGCATGGTGTCTGTTGTATTCAATCCCGATGCAATTTCTGTGTTTCATCAACACTCTGATAGTCCACAGATTACAGAATGCCTCCAGATTTGCATCGGAAACTACTACTTGTCTCCCGGGGAACGATCAAAGCGTAGACTGTTAGAGACATCACTCCCATGGAGGAAAGTGCGCATGGTAACTGTTATATTCAATCCCAATGCAATTTCTGTGTTTCATCAACACTCTGATAGTCCACAGATTACAGATAGCCTCCAGATGTGCATCGGATACTACTACTGGTCTTCCAGGGAACGATCAAAGCGTAGACTGTTAGATACATTACTCCCATGGAGGAAAGTGCGCATGGTAACTGTTGTATTCAATTCCGATGCAATTTCTGTGTTTCATCAACACTCTGATACTCCACAGATTACAGAATGCCTCCAGATGTGCATCGGAAACTACTACTGGTCTTCCAGGGAACGATCAAAGCGTACACTCTTTGAGACGTTACTTTTATGGAGGAATGTGCTCATGGTGACTGTTGTATTCAATCCCGATGCAATTTCTATGTTTCATCAACACTCTGATAGTCCACAGATTACAGAATGCCTCCAGATGTGCATCGGAAACTGCTACTGGTCTTCCAGGGAATGATCAAAGCGTAAATACTATGAAACATTACTCCCATGGTGGAAAGTGCGCATGGTGATTGTTGTATTCAATCCCGATTCAATTTCTGTGTTTCATCAACACTCTTATAGTCCACAGATAACAGAATGCCTCCCGATGTGCATCGGAAACTACTACTGGTCTTCCAGGCTACGATCAAAGCGTAGAGTGTTTGGGACATTACTCCCATGGAGGAAAGTGCGCATGGTGACTGTTGTATTCAATCCCGATGCAATTTCTGTGTTTCATCAACACTCTGATAGTCCACAGATTACAGATTGTATCCCGATGTGCATCGGAAACTCTTACTGGTCTTCCAGGGAACGATCAAAGCGTAGACTGTTTGGGACATTACTCCCATGGAGGAAAGTGCGCATGGTGACTGTTGTATTCAATCCCGATGCAATTTCTGTGTTTCATCAACACTCTGATAGTCCACAGAATACAGAATGCCAAGAGATGTGCATCGGAAACTACTACTGGTCTTCCAGGGAACGATCAAACCGTTGACTGTTTGAGACATACCTCCCGTGGAGGAAAGTGCACATGGTGACTGTTGTAGTCATTCCTGATGCAATCTCTTTGTTTCATGAACACTCTGATAGTCCACAGATTACAGAATGGCACCAGATATGCATCGGAAACTACTACTGGTCTTCCAGAGAACGATCAAAGCATAGACTCTTTGAGAATTACTCCCATGGAGGAAAGTGCGCATGGTGAATGTTGTTTTCAATCCCGAGGCAATTTCTGTGTTTCATCAACACTCTGATAGTCCTCAGTTTACAGAAAGCCTCCAGATATGCATCGGAAACTACTACTGGTCTTCCAGGGAACGATCAAAGCGAAGACTTTTGGACACATTACTCCCATGGAGGAAAGTGCGCATGGTGACTGTTGTATTCAATCCCGATGCAATTTCTGTGTTTCATCAACACTCTGATGGTCCAAAGATTACGGAAAGCCTCCAGATGTGCATCGGAAACTACTACTGGTCTTCCAGATAACGATCAAAGCGTAGACTGTTAGAGACATTACTCCCATGGAGGAAAGTGCGCATGGTTGGTGTTGTATTCAATCCCGAAGCAATTTCTGTGTTTCATCAACACTCTGATAGTCCACAGATTACAGAATGCCTCCCGATGTGCATCGGAAACTACTACTGGTCTTCCAGGGAACGATCAAAGCGTAGACTGTTTGGGACATTACTCCCATGGAGGAAAGTGCGCAAGGTGACTGTTGTATTCAATCCCGATGCAATTTCTGTGTTTCATCAACACTCTGATAGTCCACAGATTACAGAATGCCAAGAGATGTGCATCGGAAACTACTACTGGTCTTCCAGGGAACGATCAAACCGTAGACTGTTTGAGACATACCTCCCGTGGAGGAAAGTGCACATGGTGACTGTTGTATTCATTCCCGATGCTATTTCTGTGTTTCATGAACACTCTGATAGTCCACAGATTACAGAATGGCACCAGATATGCATCGGAAACTACTACTGGTCTTCCAGAGAATGATCAAAGCATAGACTGTTTGAGAATTACTCCCATGGAGGAAAGTGCGCATGGTGACTGTTGTATTCAATCCCGATGCAGTTATTGTGTTTCATCAAAACACTGATAGTCCAAAGATTAAGGAAAGCCTCCAGATGTGCATCGGAAACTACTACTGGTCTTCCAGGGAACGATCAAAGCGTAGACTGTTAGAGACATTACTCCCATGGAGTAAAGTGCGCATGGTGACTGTTGTATTCAATCCCGATGCAATTTCTGTGTTTCATCAACACTCTGATAGTCCACAGATTACAGAATGCCTCCAGATGTGCAATTGAAACTACTTCTGGTCTTCCAGGGAACGATCAAAGCGTAGACTGTTTAAGACATTACCCCCATGGAGGAAAGTGCGCATGGAGACTGTTGTATTCAATCCCGATGCAATTTCTGTGTTTCATCAACACTCTGATAATCCACAGATTACGGAGAGCCTCCAGATGTGCACCGGAAACTACTACTTGTCTTCCGGGGAACGATCAAAGCGTAGACTGTTAGAGACATTACTCCCATGGAGGAAAGTGCGCATGGTGACTGTTGTATTCAATCCCGATGCAATTTCTGTGTTTCATCAACACTCTGTTAGTCCAAAGATTACGGAAAGCCTCCAGATGTGAATCGGAAACTACTACTGGTCTTCCAGGGAACGATCAAAGCGTAGACTGTTAGAGACATTACTCCCATGGAGTAAAGTGCGCATGGTGACTGTTGTATTCAATCCCGGCGCATGTTCTGTGTTTCATCAACACTCTGATAGTCCACAGATTACAGAATGTCTCCAGATGTGCAATTGAAACTACTTCTGGTCTTCCAGTGAACGATCAAAGCGTAGACTGTTTAAGACATTACCCCCATGGAGGAAACTGCGCATGGAGACTGTTGTATTCAATCCCGATGCAATTTCTGTGTTTCATCAACACTCTGATACTCCACAGATTACAGAATGCCACCAGATGTGCATCGGAAACTACTACTGGTCTTCCAGGGAACGATCAAAGCGTCGACTGTTTGAGAATTACTCCCATGGAGGAAAGTGCGCATGGTAACTGTTGTATTCAATCCCGACGCAATTTCTGTGTTTCATCAACACTCTGATAGTCCACAGATTACAGAAAGCCTCCAGATGTGCATCGGAAACTACTACTGGTCTTCCAGGGAACGATCAAATCGTAGACTGTTAGACACATTTCTCCCATGGAGGAAAGTGCGCTTAGTAACTGTTGTATTCAATCCCGATGCAATTTCTGTGTTCATCAACACTCTGATACTCCACAGATTGCAGAATGCCTCCAGATATGCATCGGAAACTACTACTGGTCTTCCAGGGAACGATCAAAGCGTAGACTGTTTGATACATTACTCCCATGGAGGAAAGTGCGCATCGTGACTGTTGTATTCAATCCTGATGCAATTTCTGTGTTTCATCAACACTCTGATAGTCCACAGATTACAGAATGCCTCCAGATGTGCATCGGAAACTACTACTGGTCTTCCAGGGAACGATCAAAGCGTAGACTGTTTGAGACATTACTCCCATGGAGGAAAGCGCCTGGTGACTGTTGTATTCAATCCCGATGCAATTTCAGTGTTTCATCAACACTCTGATTCTCCACAGACTACAGAATGTCTCCAGATGTGCATCGGAAACTACTACTTGTCTTCCGGGGAACGATCAAAGCGTAGACTGTTTGAGACATACCTCCCGTGGAGGAAAGTGCACATGGTGACTGTTGTATTCATTCCCGATGCAATTTCTGTGTTTCATGAACACTCTGATAGTCCACAGATTACAGAATGGCACCAGATATGCATCGGAAACTACTACTGGTCTTCCAGGGAACGATCAAAGCGTAGACTGTTAGAGACATTACTCCCATGGGGGAAAGTGCGCATGGTGACTGTTGTATTCAATCCCGATGCTGTTTCTGTGTTTCATCAACACTCTGATAGTCCACAGATTACAGAATGCCTCCAGATTTGCATCGGAAACTACTACTTGTCTTCCGGGGAACGATCAAAGCGTAGACTGTTAGAGACATTACTCCCATGGAGGAAAGTGCGCATGGTAACTGTTATATTCAATCCCGATGCAATTTCTGTGTTTCATCAACACTCTGATAGTCCACAGATTACAGATAGCCTCCAGATGTGCATCGGATACTACTACTGGTCTTCCAGGGAATGATCAAAGCGTAGACTGTTAGATACATTACTCCCATGGAGGAAAGTGCGCATGGTAACTGTTGTATTCAATTCCGATGCAATTTCTGTGTTTCATCAACACTCTGATACTCCACAGATTACAGAATGCCTCCAGATGTGCATCGGAAACTACTACTGGTCTTCCAGGGAACGATCAAAGCGTAGACTCTTTGAGACGTTACTTTTATGGAGGAATGGGCTCATGGTGACTGTTGTATTCAATCCCGATGCAATTTCTATGTTTCATCAACACTCTGATAGTCCACAGATTACAGAATGCCTCCAGATGTGCATCGGAAACTGCTACTGGTCTTCCAGGGAATGATCAAAGCGTAAATACTATGAAACATTACTCCCATGGTGGAAAGTGCGCATGGTGACTGTTGTATTCAATCCCGATGCAATTTCTGTGTTTCATCAACACTCTTATAGTCCACAGATAACAGAATGCCTCCCGATGTGCATCGGAAACTACTACTGGTCTTCCAGGCTACGATCAAAGCGTAAAGTGTTTGGGACATTACTCCCATGGAGGAAAGTGCGCATGGTGACTGTTGTATTCAATCCCGATGCAATTTCTGTGTTTCATCAACACTCTGATAGTCCACAGATTACAGATTGTATCCCGATGTGCATCGGAAACTCTTACTTTTCTTCCAGGGAACGATCAAAGCGTAGACTGTTTGGGACATTACTCCCATGGAGGAAAGTGCGCATGGTGACTGTTGTATTCAATCCCGATGCAATTTCTGTGTTTCATCAACACTCTGATAGTCCACAGAATACAGAATGCCAAGAGATGTGCATCGGAAACTACTACTGGTCTTCCAGGGAACGATCAAACCGTTGACTGTTTGAGACATACCTCCCGTGGAGGAAAGTGCACATGGTGACTGTTGTATTCATTCCTGATGCAATCTCTTTGTTTCATGAACACTCTGATAGTCCACAGATTACAGAATGGCACCAGATATGCATCGGAAACTACTACTGGTCTTCCAGAGAACGATCAAAGCATAGACTCTTTGAGAATTACTCCCATGGAGGAAAGTGCGCATGGTGAATGTTGTTTTCAATCCCGAGGCAATTTCTGTGTTTCATCAACACTCTGATAGTCCTCAGTTTACAGAAAGCCTCCAGATATGCATCGGAAACTACTACTGGTCTTCCAGGGAACGATCAAAGCGAAGACTTTTGGACACATTACTCCCATGGAGGAAAGTGCGCATGGTGACTGTTGTATTCAATCCCGATGCAATTTCAGTGTTTCATCAACACTCTGATTCTCCACAGATTACAGAATGCCTACAGATGTGCATCACAAACTACTACTTGTCCTCCGGATAACGATCAAAGCGTAGACTGTTAGAGACATTACTCCCATGGAGGAAAGTGCGCATGGTGACTGTTGTATTCAATCCCGATGCAAGTTCTGTGTTTCATCAACACTCTGATGGTCCAAAGGTTACGGAAAGCCTCCAGATGTGCATCGGAAACTACTACTGGTCTTCCAGATAACGATCAAAGCGTAGACTGTTAGAGACATTACTCCCATGGAGGAAAGTGCGCATGGTTGGTGTTGTATTCAATCCCGATGCAATTTCTGTGTTTCATCAACACTCTGATAGTCCACAGATTACAGAATGCCTCCCGATGTGCATCGGAAACTACTACTGGTCTTCCAGGGAACGATCAAAGCGTAGACTGTTTGGGACATTACTCCCATGGAGGAAAGTGCGCAAGGTGACTGTTGTATTCAATCCCGATGCAATTTCTGTGTTTCATCAACACTCTGATAGTCCACAGATTACAGAATGCCAAGAGATGTGCATCGGAAACTACTACTGGTCTTCCAGGGAACGATCAAACCGTAGACTGTTTGAGACATACCTCCCGTGGAGGAAAGTGCACATGGTGACTGTTGTATTCAATCCCGATGCAATTTCTGTGTTTCATCAACACTCTGATAGTCCACAGATTACAGAATGCCTCCAGATGTGCAATTGAAACTACTTCTGGTCTTCCAGGGAACGATCAAAGCGTAGACTGTTTAAGACATTACCCCCATGGAGGAAAGTGCGCATGGAGACTGTTGTATTCAATCCCGATGCAATTTCTGTGTTTCATCAACACTCTGATAATCCACAGATTACGGAGAGCCTCCAGATGTGCACCGGAAACTACTACTTGTCTTCCGGGGAACGATCAAAGCGTAGACTGTTAGAGACATTACTCCCATGGAGGAAAGTGCGCATGGTGACTGTTGTATTCAATCCCGATGCAATTTCTGTGTTTCATCAACACTCTGTTAGTCCAAAGATTACGGAAAGCCTCCAGATGTGAATCGGAAACTACTACTGGTCTTCCAGGGAACGATCAAAGCGTAGACTGTTAGAGACATTACTCCCATGGAGTAAAGTGCGCATGGTGACTGTTGTATTCAATCCCGGCGCATGTTCTGTGTTTCATCAACACTCTGATAGTCCACAGATTACAGAATGTCTCCAGATGTGCAATTGAAACTACTTCTGGTCTTCCAGTGAACGATCAAAGCGTAGACTGTTTAAGACATTACCCCCATGGAGGAAACTGCGCATGGAGACTGTTGTATTCAATCCCGATGCAATTTCTGTGTTTCATCAACACTCTGATACTCCACAGATTACAGAATGCCACCAGATGTGCATCGGAAACTACTACTGGTCTTCCAGGGAACGATCAAAGCGTCGACTGTTTGAGAATTACTCCCATGGAGGAAAGTGCGCATGGTAACTGTTGTATTCAATCCCGACGCAATTTCTGTGTTTCATCAACACTCTGATAGTCCACAGATTACAGAAAGCCTCCAGATGTGCATCGGAAACTACTACTGGTCTTCCAGGGAACGATCAAATCGTAGACTGTTAGACACATTTCTCCCATGGAGGAAAGTGCGCTTAGTAACTGTTGTATTCAATCCCGATGCAATTTCTGTGTTCATCAACACTCTGATACTCCACAGATTGCAGAATGCCTCCAGATATGCATCGGAAACTACTACTGGTCTTCCAGGGAACGATCAAAGCGTAGACTGTTTGATACATTACTCCCATGGAGGAAAGTGCGCATCGTGACTGTTGTATTCAATCCTGATGCAATTTCTGTGTTTCATCAACACTCTGATAGTCCACAGATTACAGAATGCCTCCAGATGTGCATCGGAAACTACTACTGGTCTTCCAGGGAACGATCAAAGCGTAGACTGTTTGAGACATTACTCCCATGGAGGAAAGCGCCTGGTGACTGTTGTATTCAATCCCGATGCAATTTCAGTGTTTCATCAACACTCTGATTCTCCACAGACTACAGAATGTCTCCAGATGTGCATCGGAAACTACTACTTGTCTTCCGGGGAACGATCAAAGCGTAGACTGTTTGAGACATACCTCCCGTGGAGGAAAGTGCACATGGTGACTGTTGTATTCATTCCCGATGCAATTTCTGTGTTTCATGAACACTCTGATAGTCCACAGATTACAGAATGGCACCAGATATGCATCGGAAACTACTACTGGTCTTCCAGGGAACGATCAAAGCGTAGACTGTTAGAGACATTACTCCCATGGGGGAAAGTGCGCATGGTGACTGTTGTATTCAATCCCGATGCTGTTTCTGTGTTTCATCAACACTCTGATAGTCCACAGATTACAGAATGCCTCCAGATTTGCATCGGAAACTACTACTTGTCTTCCGGGGAACGATCAAAGCGTAGACTGTTAGAGACATTACTCCCATGGAGGAAAGTGCGCATGGTAACTGTTATATTCAATCCCGATGCAATTTCTGTGTTTCATCAACACTCTGATAGTCCACAGATTACAGATAGCCTCCAGATGTGCATCGGATACTACTACTGGTCTTCCAGGGAATGATCAAAGCGTAGACTGTTAGATACATTACTCCCATGGAGGAAAGTGCGCATGGTAACTGTTGTATTCAATTCCGATGCAATTTCTGTGTTTCATCAACACTCTGATACTCCACAGATTACAGAATGCCTCCAGATGTGCATCGGAAACTACTACTGGTCTTCCAGGGAACGATCAAAGCGTAGACTCTTTGAGACGTTACTTTTATGGAGGAATGGGCTCATGGTGACTGTTGTATTCAATCCCGATGCAATTTCTATGTTTCATCAACACTCTGATAGTCCACAGATTACAGAATGCCTCCAGATGTGCATCGGAAACTGCTACTGGTCTTCCAGGGAATGATCAAAGCGTAAATACTATGAAACATTACTCCCATGGTGGAAAGTGCGCATGGTGACTGTTGTATTCAATCCCGATGCAATTTCTGTGTTTCATCAACACTCTTATAGTCCACAGATAACAGAATGCCTCCCGATGTGCATCGGAAACTACTACTGGTCTTCCAGGCTACGATCAAAGCGTAAAGTGTTTGGGACATTACTCCCATGGAGGAAAGTGCGCATGGTGACTGTTGTATTCAATCCCGATGCAATTTCTGTGTTTCATCAACACTCTGATAGTCCACAGATTACAGATTGTATCCCGATGTGCATCGGAAACTCTTACTTTTCTTCCAGGGAACGATCAAAGCGTAGACTGTTTGGGACATTACTCCCATGGAGGAAAGTGCGCATGGTGACTGTTGTATTCAATCCCGATGCAATTTCTGTGTTTCATCAACACTCTGATAGTCCACAGAATACAGAATGCCAAGAGATGTGCATCGGAAACTACTACTGGTCTTCCAGGGAACGATCAAACCGTTGACTGTTTGAGACATACCTCCCGTGGAGGAAAGTGCACATGGTGACTGTTGTATTCATTCCTGATGCAATCTCTTTGTTTCATGAACACTCTGATAGTCCACAGATTACAGAATGGCACCAGATATGCATCGGAAACTACTACTGGTCTTCCAGAGAACGATCAAAGCATAGACTCTTTGAGAATTACTCCCATGGAGGAAAGTGCGCATGGTGAATGTTGTTTTCAATCCCGAGGCAATTTCTGTGTTTCATCAACACTCTGATAGTCCTCAGTTTACAGAAAGCCTCCAGATATGCATCGGAAACTACTACTGGTCTTCCAGGGAACGATCAAAGCGAAGACTTTTGGACACATTACTCCCATGGAGGAAAGTGCGCATGGTGACTGTTGTATTCAATCCCGATGCAATTTCAGTGTTTCATCAACACTCTGATTCTCCACAGATTACAGAATGCCTACAGATGTGCATCACAAACTACTACTTGTCCTCCGGATAACGATCAAAGCGTAGACTGTTAGAGACATTACTCCCATGGAGGAAAGTGCGCATGGTGACTGTTGTATTCAATCCCGATGCAAGTTCTGTGTTTCATCAACACTCTGATGGTCCAAAGGTTACGGAAAGCCTCCAGATGTGCATCGGAAACTACTACTGGTCTTCCAGATAACGATCAAAGCGTAGACTGTTAGAGACATTACTCCCATGGAGGAAAGTGCGCATGGTTGGTGTTGTATTCAATCCCGATGCAATTTCTGTGTTTCATCAACACTCTGATAGTCCACAGATTACAGAATGCCTCCCGATGTGCATCGGAAACTACTACTGGTCTTCCAGGGAACGATCAAAGCGTAGACTGTTTGGGACATTACTCCCATGGAGGAAAGTGCGCAAGGTGACTGTTGTATTCAATCCCGATGCAATTTCTGTGTTTCATCAACACTCTGATAGTCCACAGATTACAGAATGCCAAGAGATGTGCATCGGAAACTACTACTGGTCTTCCAGGGAACGATCAAACCGTAGACTGTTTGAGACATACCTCCCGTGGAGGAAAGTGCACATGGTGACTGTTGTATTCATTCCCGATGCCATTTCTGTGTTTCATGAACACTCTGATAGTCCACAGATTACAGAATGGCACCAGATATGCATCGGAAACTACTACTGGTCTTCCAGGGAACGATCAAAGCATAGACTGTTTGAGAATTACTCCCATGGAGGAAAGTGCGCATGGTGACTGTTGTATTCAATCCCGATGCAGTTATTGTGTTTCATCAAAACTCTGATAGTCCAAAGATTAAGGAAAGCCTCCAGATGTGCATCGGAAACTACTACTGGTCTTCCAGGGAACGATCAAAGCGTAGACTGTTAGAGACATTACTCCCATGGAGTAAAGTGCGCATGGTGACTGTTGTATTCAATCCCGATGCAATTTCTGTGTTTCATCAACACTCTGATAGTCCACAGATTACAGAATGCCTCCAGATGTGCAATTGAAACTACTTCTGGTCTTCCAGGGAACGATCAAAGCGTACACTGTTTAAGACATTACCCCCATGGAGGAAAGTGCGCATGGAGACTGTTGTATTCAATCCCGATGCAATTTCTGTGTTTCATCAACACTCTGATAATCCACAGATTACGGAGAGCCTCCAGATGTGCACCGGAAACTACTACTTGTCTTCCGGGGAACGATCAAAGCGTAGACTGTTAGAGACATTACTCCCATGGAGGAAAGTGCGCATGGTGACTGTTGTATTCAATCCCGATGCAATTTCTGTGTTTCATCAACACTCTGTTAGTCCAAAGATTACGGAAAGCCTCCAGATGTGAATCGGAAACTACTACTGGTCTTCCAGGGAACGATCAAAGCGTAGACTGTTAGAGACATTACTCCCATGGAGTAAAGTGCGCATGGTGACTGTTGTATTCAATCCCGATGCAAGTTCTGTGTTTCATCAACACTCTGATAGTCCACAGATTACAGAATGTCTCCAGATGTGCAATTGAAACTACTTCTGGTCTTCCAGGGAACGATCAAAGCGTAGACTGTTTAAGACATTACCCCCATGGAGGAAACTGCGCATGGAGACTGTTGTATTCAATCCCGATGCAATTTCTGTGTTTCATCAACACTCTGATAGTCCACAGATTACAGAAAGCCTCCAGATGTGCATCGGAAACTACTACTGGTCTTCCAGGGAACGATCAAATCGTAGACTGTTAGACACATTTCTCCCATGGAGGAAAGTGCGCTTAGTAACTGTTGTATTCAATCCCGATGCAATTTCTGTGTTCATCAACACTCTGATACTCCACAGATTACAGAATGCCTCCAGATATGCATCGGAAACTACTACTGGTCTTCCAGGGAACGATCAAAGCGTAGACTGTTTGATACATTACTCCCATGGAGGAAAGTGCGCATCGTGACTGTTGTATTCAATCCTGATGCAATTTCTGTGTTTCATCAACACTCTAAAAGTCCACAGATTACAGAATGCCTCCAGATGTGCATCGGAAACTACTACTGGTCTTCCAGGGAACGATCAAAGCGTAGACTGTTTGAGACATTACTCCCATGGAGGAAAGCGCCTGGTGACTGTTGTATTCAATCCCGATGCAATTTCAGTGTTTCATCAACACTCTGATTCTCCACAGACTACAGAATGTCTCCAGATGTGCATCGGAAACTACTACTTGTCTTCCGGGGAACGATCAAAGCGTAGACTGTTTGAGACATACCTCCCGTGGAGGAAAGTGCACATGGTGACTGTTGTATTCATTCCCGATGCAATTTCTGTGTTTCATGAACACTCTGATAGTCCACAGATTACAGAATGGCACCAGATATGCATCGGAAACTACTACTGGTCTTCCAGGGAACGATCAAAGCGTAGACTGTTAGAGACATTACTCCCATGGGGGAAAGTGCGCATGGTGACTGTTGTATTCAATCCCGATGCTAATTCTGTGTTTCATCAACACTCTGATAGTCCACAGATTACAGAATGCCTCCAGATTTGCATCGGAAACTACTACTTGTCTTCCGGGGAACGATCAAAGCGTAGACTGTTAGAGACATTACTCCCATGGAGGAAAGTGCGCATGGTAACTGTTATATTCAATCCCGATGCAATTTCTGTGTTTCATCAACACTCTGATAGTCCACAGATTACAGATAGCCTCCAGATGTGCATCGGATACTACTACTGGTCTTCCAGGGAACGATCAAAGCGTAGACTGTTAGATACATTACTCCCATGGAGGAAAGTGCGCATGGTAACTGTTGTATTCAATTCCGATGCAATTTCTGTGTTTCATCAACACTCTGATACTCCACAGATTACAGAATGCCTCCAGATGTGCATCGGAAACTACTACTGGTCTTCCAGGGAACGATCAAAGCGTAGACTCTTTGAGACGTTACTTTTATGGAGGAATGGGCTCATGGTGACTGTTGTATTCAATCCCGATGCAATTTCTATGTTTCATCAACACTCTGATAGTCCACAGATTACAGAATGCCTCCAGATGTGCATCGGAAACTGCTACTGGCCTTCCAGGGAATGATCAAAGCGTAAATACTATGAAACATTACTCTTATGGTGGAAAGTGCGCATGGTGACTGTTGTATTCAATCCCGATGCAATTTCTGTGTTTCATCAACACTCTTATAGTCCACAGATAACAGAATGCCTCCCGATGTGCATCGGAAACTACTACTGGTCTTCCAGGCTACGATCAAAGCGTAGAGTGTTTGGGACATTACTCCCATGGAGGAAAGTGCGCATGGTGACTGTTGTATTCAATCCCGATGCAATTTCTGTGTTTCATCAACACTCTGATAGTCCACAGATTACAGATTGTATCCCGATGTGCATCGGAAACTCTTACTGGTCTTCCAGGGAACGATCAAAGCGTAGACTGTTTGGGACATTACTCCCATGGAGGAAAGTGCGCATGGTGACTGTTGTATTCAATCCCGATGCAATTTCAGTGTTTCATCAACACTCTGACAGTCCACAGATTACAGAATGCCAAGAGATGTGCATCGGAAACTACTACTGGTCTTCCAGGGAACGATCAAACCGTAGACTGTTTGAGACATACCTCCCGTGGAGGAAAGTGCACATGGTGACTGTTGTATTCATTCCTGATGCAATTTCTTTGTTTCATGAACACTCTGATAGTCCACAGATTACAGAATGGCACCAGATATGCATCGGAAACTACTACTGGTCTTCCAGAGAACGATCAAAGCATAGACTCTTTGAGAATTACTCCCATGGAGGAAAGTGCGCATGGTGAATGTTGTTTTCAATCCCGAGGCAATTTCTGTGTTTCATCAACACTCTGATAGTCCTCAGTTTACAGAAAGCCTCCAGATATGCATCGGAAACTACTACTGGTCTTCCAGGGAACGATCAAAGCGAAGACTTTTGGACACATTACTCCCATGGAGGAAAGTGCGCATGGTGACTGTTGTATTCAATCCCGATGCAATTTCAGTGTTTCATCAACACTCTGATTCTCCACAGATTACAGAATGCCTCCAGATGTGCATCACAAACTACTACTTGTCCTCCGGATAACGATCAAAGCGTAGACTGTTAGAGACATTACTCCCATGGAGGAAAGTGCGCATGGTGACTGTTGTATTCAATCCCGATGCAATTTCTGTGTTTCATCAACACTCTGATAGTCGAAAGATTACGGAAAGCCTCCAGATGTGCATCGAAAACTACTACTGGTCTTCCAGATAACGATCAAAGCGTAGACTGTTAGAGACATTACTCCCATGGAGGAAAGTGCGCATGGTTGGTGTTGTATTCAATCCCGATGCAATTTCTGTGTTTCATCAACACTCTGATAGTCCACAGATTACAGAATGCCTCCCGATGTGCATCGGAAACTACTACTGGTCTTCCAGGGAACGATCAAAGCGTAGACTGTTTGGGACATTACTCCCATGGAGGAAAGTGCGCAAGGTGACTGTTGTATTCAATCCCGATGCAATTTCTGTGTTTCATCAACACTCTGATAGTCCACAGATTACAGAATGCCAAGAGATGTGCATCGGAAACTACTACTGGTCTTCCAGGGAACGATCAAACCGTAGACTGTTTGAGACATACCTCCCGTGGAGGAAAGTGCACATGGTGACTGTTGTATTCATTCCCGATCCAATTTCTGTGTTTCATGAACACTCTGATAGTCCACAGATTACAGAATGGCACCAGATATGCATCGGAAACTACTACTGGTCTTCCAGAGAATGATCAAAGCATAGACTGTTTGAGAATTACTCCCATGGAGGAAAGTGCGCATGGTGACTGTTGTATTCAATCTCGATGCAGTTATTGTGTTTCATCAAAACTCTGATAGTCCAAAGATTACGGAAAGCCTCCAGATGTGCATCGGAAACTACTACTGGTCTTCCAGGGAACGATCAAAGCGTAGACTGTTAGAGACATTACTCCCATGGAGTAAAGTGCGCATGGTGGCTGTTGTATTCAATCCCGATGCAATTTCTGTGTTTCATCAACACTCTGATAGTCCACAGATTACAGAATGCCTCCAGATGTGCAATTGAAACTACTTCTGGTCTTCCAGGGAACGATCAAAGCGTAGACTCTTTAAGACATTACCCCCATGGAGGAAAGTGCGCATGGAGACTGTTGTATTCAATCCCGATGCAATTTCTGTGTTTCATCAACACTCTGATAATCCACAGATTACGGAGAGCCTCCAGATGTGCACCGGAAACTACTACTTGTCTTCCGGGGAACGATCAAAGCGTAGACTGTTAGAGACATTACTCCCATGGAGGAAAGTGCGCATGGTGACTGTTGTATTCAATCCCGATGCAATTTCTGTGTTTCATCAACACTCTGTTAGTCCAAAGATTACGGAAAGCCTCCAGATGTGAATCGGAAACTACTACTGGTCTTCCAGGGAACGATCAAAGTGTAGACTGTTAGAGACATTACTCCCATGGAGTAAAGTGCGCATGGTGACTGTTGTATTCAATCCCGATGCAAGTTCTGTGTTTCATCAACACTCTGATAGTCCACAGATTACAGAATGCCACCAGATGTGCATCGGAAACTACTACTGGTCTTCCAGGGAACGATCAAAGCGTCGACTGTTTGAGACAAACCTCCCGTGGAGGAAAGTGCGCATGGTGAATGTTGTATTTAATCCCGAAGCAATTTCTGTGTTTCATCAACACTCTGATTGTCCACAGATTACAGAATGCCACCAGATGTGCATCGGAAACAACTACTGGTCTTCCAGGGAACGATCAAATCGTAGACTGTTTGAGAATTACTCCCATGGAGGAAAGTGCGCTTAGTAACTGTTGTATTCAATCCCGATGCAATTTCTGTGTTCATCAACACTCTGATACTCCACAGATTACAGAATGCCTCCAGATATGCATCGGAAACTACTACTGGTCTTCCAGGGAACGATCAAAGCGTAGACTGTTTGATACATTACTCCCATGGAGGAAAGTGCGCATCGTGACTGTTGTATTCAATCCTGATGCAATTTCTGTGTTTCATCAACACTCTGATAGTCCACAGATTACAGAATGCCTCCAGATGTGCATCGGAAACCACTACTGGTCTTCCAGGGAACGATCAAAGCGTAGACTGTTTGAGACATTACTCCCATGGAGGAAAGCGCCTGGTGACTGTTGTATTCAATCCCGATGCAATTTCAGTGTTTCATCAACACTCTGATTCTCCACAGACTACAGAATGTCTCCAGATGTGCATCGGAAACTACTACTTGTCTTCCGGGGAACGATCAAAGCGTAGACTGTTTGAGACATACCTCCCGTGGAGGAAAGTGCACATGGTGACTGTTGTATTCATTCCCGATGCAATTTCTGTGATTCATGAACACTCTGATAGTCCACAGTTTACAGAATGGCACCAGATATGCATCGGAAACTACTACTGGTCTTCCAGGGAACGATCAAAGCGTAGACTGTTTGAAACATTACTCCCATGGAGGAAAGTGTGCATCGTGACTGTTGTATTCAATCCAGTTGCAATTTCTGTGTTTCATCAACACTCTGAGACTCCACAGATTACAGAATGCCTCCAGATGTGCATCGGAAGCTACTACTGGTCTTCCAATGAACGATCAAATCGTAGACTGTTTGAGACATTACTTTTATGGAGGAATGTGCTCATGGTGACTGTTGTATTAAATCCCGATGCAATTTCTGGGTTTTTATCAACACCCTGATAGTCCACAGATTGCAGAATACCACAAAATGTGCATCGGAAACCACTACTGGTCATCCAGGGAACGATCAAAGCGTAGACTGTTTCAGACATAACTCCCACGGAAGAAAGTGCGGATGGTGACTTTTGTATTCAATCCCGATGCTATTTCTGTGTTGCATCAACACTCTGATAGTCCACAGATTACAGAATGCCACCAGATGTGCATCGGAAACTACTATTGGTCTTCCAGGGAACGATCAAACCGTAGACTGTTTGAGACATACCTCCCGTGGAGGAAAGTGCACATGGTGACTCTTGTATTCATTCAAGATGCAATTTCAGTGTTTCATGAACACTCTGATAGTCCACAGATTACAGAATTGCACCAGATATGCATCGGAAACTACTACTGGTCTTCCAGAGAACGATCCAAGCATAGACTGTTTGATAATTACTCCCATGGAGGAAAGTGCGCATAGTGAATGTAGTTTTCAATGCCGAGGCAATTTCTGTGTTTCATCAACACTCTGATAGTACACAGATTACAGAAAGCCTCCAGATATGCATCGAAAACCAGTACTGGTCTTCCAGGGAACGATCAAAGCGTAGACTGTTGGACACATTACTCCCATGGAGGAAAGTGCGCATGGTGACTGTTGTATTCAATCCCGATGCAATTTCAGTGTTTCATCAACACTCTGATTCTCCACAGATTACAGAATGCCTCCAGATGTGCATCGGAAACTACTACTTGTCTTCCGGGGAACGATCAAAGCGTAGACTGTTAGAGACATTATTCCCATGGAGGAAAGTGCGCATGGTGACTGTTGTATTCAATCCCGATGCAATTTCTGTGTTTCATCAACACTCTGATAGTCCAAAGATTACGGAAAGCCTCCAGATGTGCATCGGAAACTACTACAGGTCTTCCAGGGAGCGATCAAAGCGTAGACTGTTTGAGACATTACTCCCATGGAGGAAAGCGCCTGGTGACTGTTGTATTCAATCCCGATGCAATTTCAGTGTTTCATCAACACTCTGATTCTCCACAGACTACAGAATGTCTCCAGATGTGCATCGGAAACTACTACTTGTCTTCCGGGGAACGATCAAAGCGTAGACTGTTTGAGACATACCTCCCGTGGAGGAAAGTGCACATGGTGACTGTTGTATTCGTTCCCGATGCAATTTCTGTATTTCATGAACACTCTGATAGTCCACAGATTACAGAATGGCACCAGATATGCATCGGAAACTACTACTGGTCTTCCAGGGAACGATCAAAGCACAGACTGTTTGACACATTACTCCCATGGAGGAAAGTGCGCATCGTGACTGTTGTAATCAATCCAGATGCAATTTCTGTGTTTCATCAACACTCTGAGACTCCACAGATTACAGAATGCCTCCAGATGTGCATCGGAAGCTACTACTGGTCTTCCAATGAACGATCAAATCGTAGACTGTTTGAGACATTACTTTTATGGAGGAATGTGCTCATGGTGACTGTTGTATTATATCCCGATGCAATTTCTGGGTTTTTATCAACACCCTGATAGTCCACAGATTGCAGAATACCACAAAATGTGCATCGGAAACTACTACTGGTCATCCAGGGAACGATCAAAGCGTAGACTGTTTCAGACGTAACTCCCACGGAAGAAAGTGCGGATGGTGACTGTTGTATTCAATCCCGATGCTATTTCTGTGTTGCATCAACACTCTGATAGTCCACAGATTACAGAATGCCACCAGATGTGCATCGGAAACTACTATTGGTCTTCCAGGGAACGATCAAACCGTAGACTGTTTGAGACATACCTCCCGTGGAGGAAAGTGCACATGGTGACTGTTGTATTCATTCCCGATGCAATTTCAGTGTTTCATGAACACTCTGATAGTCCACAGATTACAGAATGGCACCAGATATGCATCGGAAACTACTACTGGTCTTCCAGAGAACGATCCAAGCGTAGACTGTTTGATAATTACTCCCATGGAGGAAAGTGCGCATAGTGAATGTAGTTTTCAATGCCGAGGCAATTTCTGTGTTTCATCAACACTCTGATAGTACACAGATTACAGAATGCCTCCAGATGTGCATCGGAAACTACTACAGGTCTTCCAGGGAACGATCAAAGCGTAGACTGTTTGAGACATTACTCCCATGGAGGAAAGTGCGCATGGTGACTATTGTATTCAATCCCGATGCAATTTCAGTGTTTCATCAACACTCTGATTTTGCACAGATTACAGAATGCCTCCTGATGTGCATCGGAAACTACTACTTGACTTCCGGGGAACGATCAAAGCGTAGACTGTTTGAGACATACCACCCGTGGAGGGAAGTGCACATGGTGACTGTTGTATTCATTCCCGATGCAATTTCTGTGTTTCATGAACACTCTGATAGTCCACAGATTACAGAATGTCACCAGATATGCATCGGAAACTACTACTGGTCTTCCAGGGAACGATCAAAGCGTAGACTGTTTGAGACATTACTCCCATGGAGGAAAGTGCGCATCGTGACTGTTGTATTCAATCCCGATGCAATTTCTGTGTTTCATCAACACTCTGATACTCCACAGATTACAGAATGCCTCCAGATGTGCATCGGAAGCTACTACTGGTCTTCCAATGAACGATCAAATCGTAGACTGTTTGAGACATTACTTTTATGGAGGAATGTGCTCATGGTGTCTGTTGTATTCAATCCCGATGCAATTTCTATGTTTCATCAACACTCTGATAGTCCACAGATTACAGAATGCCTCCAGATGTGCATCGGACACTACTACTGGTATTCCAGGGAACGATGAAAGCGTAGACTGTTGGACACATTACTCCCATGGAGGAAAGTGCGCATGGTGACTGTTGTATTCAATCCCGATGCAATTTCAGTGTTTCATCAACACTCTGATTCTCCACAGATTACAGAATGCCTCCAGATGTGCATCGGAAACTACTACTTGTCTTCCGGGGAACGATCAAAGCGTAGACTGTTAGAGACATTATTCCCATGGAGGAAAGTGCGCATGGTGACTGTTGTATTCAATCCCGATGCAATTTCTGTGTTTCATCAACACTCTGATAGTCCAAAGATTACGGAAAGCCTCCAGATGTGCATCGGAAACTACTACAGGTCTTCCAGGGAACGATCAAAGCGTAGACTGTTTGAGACATTACTCCCATGGAGGAAAGCGCCTGGTGACTGTTGT
Organism: Schistocerca gregaria; assembly: GCF_023897955.1. NCBI lineage: Eukaryota > Metazoa > Arthropoda > Insecta > Orthoptera > Acrididae > Schistocerca > Schistocerca gregaria. Next base: position 23,064,201 of record NC_064924.1, on the reverse strand, counting down.
ATTCAATCCCGATGCAATTTCAGTGTTTCATCAACACTCTGATTCTCCACAGACTACAGAATGTCTCCAGATGTGCATCGGAAACTACTACTTGTCTTCCGGGGAACGATCAAAGCGTAGACTGTTTGAGACATACCTCCCGTGGAGGAAAGTGCACATGGTGACTGTTGTATTCGTTCCCGATGCAATTTCTGTATTTCATGAACACTCTGACAGTCCACAGATTACAGAATGGCACCAGATATGCATCGGAAACTACTACTGGTCTTCCAGGGAACGATCAAAGCATAGACTGTTTGACACATTACTCCCATGGAGGAAAGTGCGCATCGTGACTGTTGTAATCAATCCAGATGCAATTTCTGTGTTTCATCAACACTCTGAGACTCCACAGATTACAAAATGCCTCCAGATGTGCATCGGAAGCTACTACTGGTCTTCCAATGAACGATCAAATCGTAGACTGTTTGAGACATTACTTTTATGGAGGAATGTGCTCATGGTGACTGTTGTATTATATCCCGATGCAATTTCTGGGTTTTTATCAACACCCTGATAGTCCACAGATTGCAGAATACCACAAAATGTGCATCGGAAACTACTACTGGTCATCCAGGGAACGATCAAAGCGTAGACTGTTTCAGACGTAACTCCCACGGAAGAAAGTGCGGATGGTGACTTTTGTATTCAATCCCGATGCTATTTCTGTGTTGCATCAACACTCTGATAGTCCACAGATTACAGAATGCCACCAGATGTGCATCGGAAACTACTATTGGTCTTCCAGGGAACGATCAAACCGTAGACTGTTTGAGACATACCTCCCGTGGAGGAAAGTGCACATGGTGACTGTTGTATTCATTCCCGATGCAATTTCAGTGTTTCATGAACACTCTGATAGTCCACAGATTACAGAATGGCACCAGATATGCATCGGAAACTACTACTGGTCTTCCAGAGAACGATCCAAGCATAGACTGTTTGATAATTACTCCCATGGAGGAAAGTGCGCATAGTGAATGTAGTTTTCAATGCCGAGGCAATTTCTGTGTTTCATCAACACTCTGATAGTACACAGATTACAGAAAGCCTCCAGATATGCATCGGAAACCAGTACTGGTCTTCCAGGGAACGATCAACGCGTAGACTGTTGGACACATTACTCCCATGGAGGAAAGTGCGCATGGTGACTGTTGTATTCAATCCCGATGCAATTTCAGTGTTTCATCAACACTCTGATTCTCCACAGATTACAGAATGCCTCCAGATGTGCATCGGAAACTACTACTTGTCTTCCGGGGAACGATCAAAGCGTAGACTGTTAGAGACATTACTCCCATGGAGGAAAGTGCGCATGGTGACTGTTGTATTCAATCCCGACGCAATTTCTGTGTTTCATCAACACCCTGATAGTCCAAAGATTACGGAAAGCCTCCAGATGTGCATCGGAAACTACTACTGGTCTTCCAGGGAACGATCAAAGCGTAGACTGTTAGAGACATTACTCCCATGGAGTAAATTGCGCATGGTGACTGTTGTATTCAATCCCGATGCAATTTCTGTGTTTCATCAACACTCTGTTAGTCCAAAGATTACGGAAATTCTCCAGATTTGAATCGGAAACTACTACTCATCTTCCAGGGAACGATCAAAGCGTAGACTGTTTGATACATTACTCCCATGGAGGAAAGTGCGCATCGTGACTGTTGTATTCAATCCTGATGCAATTTCTGTGTTTCATCAACACTCTGATAGTCCACAGATTACAGAATGCCTCCAGATGTGCATCGGAAACTACTACAGGTCTTCCAGGGAACGATCAAAGCGTAGACTGTTTGAGACATTACTCCCATGGAGGAAAGTGCGCATGGTGACTGTTGTATTCAATCCCGATGCCATTTCAGTGTTTCATCAACACTCTGATTTTGCACAGATTACAGAATGCCTCCAGATGTGCATCGGAAACTACTACTTGACTTCCGGGGAACGATTAAAGCGTAGACTGTTTGAGACATACCACCCGTGGAGGGAAGTGCACATGGTGACTGTTGTATTCATTCCCGATGCAATTTCTGTGTTTCATGAACACTCTGATAGTCCACAGATTACAGAATGTCACCAGATATGCATCGGAAACTACTACTGGTCTTCCAGGGAACGATCAAAGCGTAGACTGTTTGAGACATTACTCCCATGGAGGAAAGTGCGCATCGTGACTGTTGTATTCAATCCCGATGCAAATTCTGTGTTTCATCAACACTCTGATACTCCACAGATTACAGAATGCCTCCAGATGTGCATCGGAAGCTACTACTGGTCTTCCAATGAACGATCAAATCGTAGACTGTTTGAGACATTACTTTTATGGAGGAATGTGCTCATGGTGTCTGTTGTATTCAATCCCGATGCAATTTCTATGTTTCATCAACACTCTGATAGTCCACAGATTACAGAATGCCTCCAGATGTGCATCGGACACTACTACTGGTATTCCAGGGAACGATCAAAGCGTAGACTGTTAGAGACATTACTCCCATGGAGTAAAGTGCGCATGGTGACTGTTGTATTCAATCCCGATGCAATTTCTGTGTTTCATCAACACTCTTATAGTCCACAGATTACAGAATGCCTCCCGATGTGCATCGGAAACTACTACTGGTCTTCCAGGCTACGATCAAAGCGTAGACTGTTAGGGACATTACTCCCATGGAGGAAAGTGCGCATGGTGACTGTTGTATTCAATCCCGATGCAATTTCTGTGTTTCATCAACACTCTGATAGTCCACAGATTACAGAATGCTTCCCGATGTGCATCGTAAACTACTACTGGTCTTCCAGGGAACGATCAAAGCGTAGACTGTTTGGGACATTAGTACCATGGAGGAAAGTGCGCATGGTGACTGTTGTATTCAATCCCGATGCAATTTCTGTTTTTCATCAACACTCTGATAGTCCACAGATTATAGAATGCCAACAGATGTGCATCGGAAACTACTACTGGTCTTCCAGGGAACGATCAAAACGTAGACTGTTTCAGACATTACTCCCACGGAGGAAAGTGCGGATGGTGACTGTTGTATTCAATCCCGATGCTATTTCTGTGTTGCATCAACACTCTGATAGTCCACAGATTACAGAATGCCACCAGATGTGCATCGGAAACTACTATTGGTCTTCCAGGGAACGATCAAACCGTAGACTGTTTGAGACATACCTCCAGTGGAGGAAAGTGCACATGGCGACTGTTGTATTCATTCCCGATGCAATTTCAGTGTTTCATGAACACTCTGATAGTTCACAGATTACAGAATGGCACCAGATATGCATCGGAAACTACTACTGGTCTTCCAGAGAACGATTCAAGCATAGACTGTTTGATAATTACTCCCATGGAGGAAAGTGCGCATGGTGAATGTAGTTTTCAATCCCGAGGCAATTTCTGTGTTTCATCAACACTCTGATAGTACACAGATTACAGAAAGCCTCCAGATATGCATCGGAAATTACTACTGGTCTTCCAGGGAACGATCAAAGCGAAGACTGTTGGACACATTACTCCCATGGAGGAAAGTGCGCATGGTGACTGTTGTATTCAATCCCGATGCAATTTCAGTGTTTCATCAACACTCTGATTCTCCACAGATTACAGAATTCCTCCAGATGTGCATCGGAAACTACTACTTGTCTTCCGGGGAACGATCAAAGCGTAGACTGTTAGAGACATTACTCCCATGGAGGAAAGTGCGCATGGTGACTGTTGTATTCAATCCCGATGCAATTTCTGTGTTTCATCAACACTCTGATAGTAGAAAGATTACGGAAAGCCTCCAGATGTGCATCGGAAACTACTACTGGTCTTCCAGGGAACGATCAAAGCGTAGACTGTTAGAGACATTACTCCCATGGAGTAAAGTGCGCATGGTGACTGTTGTAATCAATCCCGATGCAATTTCTGTGTTTCATCAACACTCTGATAGTTTACAGATTACAGAATGCCTCCAGATGTGCAATTGAAACTACTTGTGGTCATCCAAGGAACGATCAAAGCGTAGACTGTTTAAGACATTACACCCATGGAGGAAAGTGCGCATGGAGACTGTTGTATTCAATCCCGATGCAATTTCTGTGTTTCATCAACACTCTGATAGTCCACAGATTACGGAAATTCTCCAGATGTGCACCGGAAACTACTACTTGGCTTCTGGGGAACCATCAAAGCGTAGACTGTTAGAGACATTACTCCCATGGAGGAAAGTGCGCATGGTGACTGTTGTATTTAATCCCGATGCAATTTCTGTGTTTCATCAACACTCTGATTGTCCACAGATTACAGAATGCCTCCTGATGTGCAATTGAAACTACTTCTGGTCTTCCAGGGAACGATCAAAGCGTAGACTGTTTAAGACATTACCCACATGGAGAAAACTGCACATGGAGGCTGTTGTATTAAATCCCGATGCAATTTCTGTGTTTCATCAACACTCTGATAGTCCACAGATTACAGAATTCCTCCAGATGTGCATCGGAAACTACTATTGGTCTTCCAGGGAACGATCAAACCGTAGACTGTTTGAGACATACCTCCCGTGGAGGAAAGTGCACATGGTGACTGTTGTATTCATTCCCGATGCAATTTCAGTGTTTCATGAACACTCTGATAGTCCACAGATTACAGAATGGCACCAAATATGCATCTGAAACTACTACTGGTCTTCCAGAGAACGATCCAAGCATAGACTGTTTGATAATTACTCCCATGGAGGAAAGTGCGCATAGTGAATGTAGTTTTCAATGCCGAGGCAATTTCTGTGTTTCATCAACACTCTGATAGTCCACAGATTACAGAAAGCCTCCAGATATGCATCGGAAACCAGTACTGGTCTTCCAGGGAACGATCAAAGCGTAGACTGTTGGACACATTACTCCCATGGAGGAAAGTGCGCATGGTGACTGTTGTATTCAATCCCGATGCAATTTCAGTGTTTCATCAACACTCTGATTCTCCACAGATTACAGAATGCCTCCAGATGTGCATCGGAAACTACTACTTGTCTTCCGGGGAACGATCAAAGCGTAGACTGTTAGAGGCATTACTCCCATGGAGGAAAGTGCGCATGGTGACTGTTGTATTCAATCCCGATGCAATTTCTGTGTTTCATCAACACTCTGATAGTCCAAAGATTACGGAAAGCCTCCAGATGTGCATCGGAAACTACTACTGGTCTTCCAGGGAACGATCAAAGCGTAGACTGTTAGAGACATTACTCCCATGGAGTAAATTGCGCATGGTGACTGTTGTATTCAATCCCGATGCAATTTCTGTGTTTCATCAACACTCTGATAGTCCACAGATTACAGAATGCCTCCAGATGTGCAATTGATACTACTTGTGGTCTTCCAGGGAACGATCAAAGCGTAGACTGTTTAAGACATTACCCCCATGGAGGAAAGTGCGCATGGAGACTGTTGTATTCAATCCCGATGCAATTTCTGTGTTTCATCAACACTCTGATAGTCCACAGATTACGGAAAGCCTCCAGATGTGCACCGGAAACTACTACTAGTCTTCCGGGGAACGATCAAAGCGTAGACTGTTAGAGACATTACTCCCATGGAGGAAAGTGCGCATGGTGACTGTTGTATTCAATCCCGATGCAATATCTGTGTTTCATCAACACTCTGTTAGTCCAAAGATTACGGAAAGCCTCCAGATGTGAATCGGAAACTACTACTCATCTTCCAGGGAACGATCAATGCGTAGACTGTTTGATACATTACTCCCATGGAGGAAAGTGCGCATCGTGACTGTTGTATTCAATCCTGATGCAATTTCTGTGTTTCATCAACACTCTGACAGTCCACAGATTACAGAATGCCTCCAGATGTGCATCGGAAACTACTACAGGTCTTCCAGGGAACGATCAAAGCGTAGACTGTTTGAGACATTACTCCGATGGAGGAAAGTGCGCATGGTGACTGTTGTATTCAATCCCGATGCAATTTCAGTGTTTCATCAACACTCTGATTTTCCACAGATTACAGAATGCCTCCAGATGTGCATCGGAAACTACTACTTCACTTCCGGGGTACGATCAAAGCGTAGACTGTTTGAGACATACCATCCGTGGAGGGAAGTGCACATGGTGACTGTTGTATTTATTCCCGATGCAATTTCTGTGTTTCATGAACACTCTGATAGTCCACAGATTACAGAATGTCACCAGATATGCATCGGAAACTACTACTGGTCTTCCAGGGAACGATCAAAGTGTAGACTGTTTGAGGCATTACTCCCATGGAGGAAACTGCGCATCGTGACTGTTGTATTCAATCCCGATGCAATTTCTGTGTTTCATCAACACTCTGATACTCCACAGATTACAGAATGCCTCCAGATGTGCATCGGAAGCTACTACTGGTCTTCCAATGAACGATCAAATCGTAGACTGTTTGAGACATTACTTTTATGGAGGAATGTGCTCATGGTGACTGTTGTATTCATTCCCGATGCAATTTCTATGTTTCATCAACACTCTGATAGTCCACAGATTACAGAATGCCTCCAGATGTGCATCGGACACTACTACTGGTCTTCCAGGGAACGATCAAAGCGTAGACTGTTTGAGATATTACTTTTATGAAGGAATATGCGCATGGTGACTGTTGTATTCAATCCCGATGCAATTTCTGTGTTTCATCAACACTCTGATAGTCCACAGATTACAGAATGCTTCCCGATGTGCTTCGGAAACTACTACTGGTCTTCCAGGGAACGATCAAAGCGTAGACTGTTTGGGACATTAGTACCATGGAGGAAAGTGCGCATGGTGACTGTTGTATTCAATCCCGATGCAATTTCTGTGTTTCATCAACACTCTGATAGTCCACAGATTATAGAATGCCAACAGATGTGCATCGGAAACTACTACTGGTCTTCCAGGGAACGATCAAAACGTAGACTGTTTCAGACATTACTCCCACGGAGGAAAGTGCGGATGGTGACTGTTGTATTCAATCCCGATGCTATTTCTGTGTTGCATCAACACTCTGATAGTCCACAGATTACAGAATGTCACCAGATGTGCATCGGAAACTACTATTGGTCTTCCAGGGAACGATCAAACCGTAGACTGTTTGAGACATACCTCCCGTGGAGGAAAGTGCACATGGTGACTGTTGTATTCATTCCCGATGCAATTTCAGTGTTTCATGAACACTCTGATAGTCCACAGATTACAGAATGGCACCAGATATGCATCGGAAACTACTACTGGTCTTCCAGAGAACGATTCAAGCATAGACTGTTTGATAATTACTCCCATGGAGGAAAGTGCGCATGGTGAATGTAGTTTTCAATCCCGAGGCAATTTCTGTGTTTCATCAACACTCTGATAGTACACAGATTACAGAAAGCCTCCAGATATGCATCGGAAACTACTGCTGGTCTTCCAGGGAACGATCAAAGCGAAGACTGTTGGACACATTACTCCCATGGAGGAAAGTGCGCATGGTGACTGTTGTATTCAATCCCGATGCAATTTCAGTGTTTCATCAACACTCTGATTCTCCACAGATTACAGAATGCCTCCAGATGTGCATCGGAAACTACTACTTGTCTTCCGGGGAACGATCAAAGCGTAGACTGTTAGAGACATTACTCCCATGGAGGAAAGTGCGCATGGTGACTTTTGTATTCAATCCCGATGCAATTTCTGTGTTTCATCAACACTCTGATAGTAGAAAGATTACGGAAAGCCTCCAGATGTGCATCGGAAACTACTACTGGTCTTCCAGGGAACGATCAAAGCGTAGACTGTTAGAGACATTACTCCCATGGAGTAAAGTGCGCATGGTGACTGTTGTAATCAATCCCGATGCAATTTCTGTGTTTCATCAACACTCTGATAGTTTACAGATTACAGATTGCCTCCAGATGTGCAATTGAAACTACTTGTGGTCATCCAAGGAACGATCAAAGCGTAGACTGTTTAAGACATTACCCCCATGGAGGAAAGTGCGCATGGAGACTGTTGTATTCAATCCCGATGCAATTTCTGTGTTTCATCAACACTCTGATAGTCCACAGATTACGGAAATTCTCCAGATGTGCACCGGAAACTACTACTTGGCTTCTGGGGAACCATCAAAGCGTAGACTGTTAGAGACATTACTCCCATGGAGGAAAGCGCGCATGGTGACTGTTGTATTCAATCCCGATGCAATTTCTGTGTTTCATCAACACTCTGATTGTCCACAGATTACAGAATGCCTCCTGATGTGCAATTGAAACTACTTCTGGTCTTCCAGGGAACGATCAAATCGTAGACTGTTTAAGACATTACCCACATGGAGAAAACTGTGCATGGAGGCTGTTGTATTAAATCCCGATGCAATTTCTGTGTTTCATCAACACTCTGATAGTCCACAGATTACAGAATGCCTCCAGATGTGCATCGGAAACTACTACTGGTCTTTCAGGGAACGATCAAAGGGTAAACTCTTTGAGACATTACACCCATGGAGGAAAGTGCGCATGGTAACTGTTGTAATCAATCCCGATGCATTTTCTGTGTTTCATCAACACTCTGATAGTCCACAGATTACAGAATGCCACCAGATGTGCATCGGAAACAACTACTGGTCTTCCAGGGAACGATCAAATCGTAGACTGTTTGAGAATTACTCCCATTCAGGAAAGTGCGCATGGTAACTGTTGTATTCAATCCCGATGCAATTTCTGTGTTTCATCAACACTCTGATAGTTCACAGATTACAGAATGCCTCCAGATGTGCATCGGAAACTACTACTTGTCTTCCGGGGAACGATCAAAAGCGTAGACTGTTTGAGACATACCTCCCGTGGAGGAAAGTGCACATGGTGACTGTTGTATTCATTCCCGATGCAATTTCTGTGTTTCATGAACACTCTGATAGTCCACAGATTACAGAATGGCACCAGATATGCATCGGAAACTACTACTGGTCTTCCAGGGAACGATCAAAGCGTAGACTGTTTGAGACATTTCTCCCATGGAGGAAAGTGCGCATCGTGACTGTTGTATTCAATCCCGATGCAATTTCTGTGTTTCATCAACACTCTGATACTCCACAGAATATAGAATGCCTCCAGATGTGCATCGGAAGCTACTAATGGTCTTCCAGGGAACGATCAAATCGTAGACTGTTTGAGACATTACTTTTATGGAGGAATGTGCTCATGGTGACTGTTGTATTCAATCCCGATGCAATTTCTATGTTTCATCAATACTCTGATAGTCCACAGATTACAGAATGCCTCCAGATGTGCATCGGACACTACTACTGGTATTCCAGGGAACGATCAAAGCGTAGACTGTTAGAGACATTACTCCCATGGAGTAAAGTGCGCATGGTGACTGTTGTATACAATCCCGATGCAATTTCTGTGTTTCATCAAAACTCTCATAGCCCACAGATTACAGAATGCCTCCCGATGTGCATCGGAAACTACTACTGGTCTTCCAGGCTACGATCAAATCGTAGACTGTTAGGGACATTACTCCCATGGAGGAAAGTGCGCATGGTGACTGTTGTATTTAATCCCGATGCAATTTCTGTGTTTCATCAATACTCTGATAGTCCAAAGATTACGGAAAGCCTCCAGATGTGCATCGGAAACTACTATTGGTCTTCCAACGAAAGATCAAAGCGTAGACTGTTAGAGTCATTACTCCCATGGAGTAAAGTGCGCATGGTGACTGTTGTATTCAATCCCGATGCAATTTCTGTGTTTCATCAACACTCTGATAGTCCAAAGATTACGGAAAGCCTCCAGATGTGCATCGGAAACTACTACTGGTCTTCCAGGGAACGATCAAATCCTAGACTGTTAGAGACATTACTCCCATGGAGTAAAGTGCGCATGGTGACTGTTGTATTCAATCCCGATGCAATTTCTGTGTTTCATCTACACTCTGATAGTCCACAGATTACAGAATGCCTCCAGATGTGCAATTGAAACTACTTCAGGTCTTCCAGGGAGCGATCAAATCGTAGACTGTTTAAGACATTACCGCCATGGAGGAAACTGCGCATGGTAACTGTTGTATTCAATCCCGATGCAATTTCTGTGTTTCATCAACACTCTGATAGTCCACAGATTACAGAAAGCCTCCAGATGTGCATCGGAAACTACTACTGGTCTTCCAGGGAACGTTCAAAGCGTAGACTGTTAGAGACATTACTCCCATGGAGGAAAGTGCGCATGGTAACTGTTGTATTCAATCCCGATGCAATTTCTGTGTTTCATTAACACTCTGATACTCCACAGATTACAGAATGCCTCCAGATATGCATCGGAAACTACTACTGGTCTTCCAGGGAACGATCAAAGCGAGGACTGTTTGTGACATTACTCCCACGGAGGAAAGTGCGCATCGTGACTGTTGTATTCAATCCCGATGCAATTTCTGTGTTTCATCAACACTCTGATAGTCCACAGATTACAGAATGCCTCCAGATGTGCATCGGAAACTACTACAGGTCTTCCAGGGAACGATCAAAGCGTAGACTGTTTGAGACATTAATTTTATGGAGGAATGTGCTCATGGTGACTGTTGTATTCAATCCCGATGCCATTTCTATGTTTCATCAACACTCTGATAGTCCACAGATTACAGAATTCCTCCACATGTGCATCGGAAACTGCTACTGGTCTTCCAGGGAACGATCAAAGCGAGGACTGTTTGAGACATTACTCCCATGGAGGAAAGTGCGCATGGTGACTGTTGTATTCATTCCGGATGCAATTTCTGTGTTTCATCAACACTCTGATAGTCCACAGATTACAGAAAGCCTCCAGATGTGCATCGGAAACTACGTCTGGTCTTCCAGGGAACGATCAAAGCGTAGACTGTTGAAGACATTACTCCCATGGAGGAAAGTGTGCATGGTAAATGTTGTATTCAATTCCGATGCAATTTCAGTGTTTCATCAACACTCTGATTCTCCACAGATTACAGAGTGCCTCCAGATGTGCATCGGAAACTACTACTTGTCTTCCGGAGAACGATCAAAGCGTAGACTGTTAGAGACATTTCTCCCATGGAGGAAAGTGCGCATGGTAACTGTTGTATCCAAAACCCAATGCAATTTCTGTGTTTCATCAACACTCTGATACTCCACAGATTACAGAATGCCTCCAGATGAGCATCGGAGACTACTACTGGTCTTCCAGGGAACGATCAAAGCGTAGACTGTATGAGACATTACTCCTATGGAGGAAAGTGCGCATGGTGACTGTTGTATTCAATCCCGATCCAATTTCTGTGTTTCATCAACACTCTGATAGTCCACAGATTACATAATTTCTCCAGATGTGCACCGGAAACTACTACTGGTCTTACAGGGAACGATCAAAGCGTAGACTGTTTCAGACATTACTCCCTTGCAGGAAAGTGCGCATGGTGACTGTTGTATTCAATCCCGATGCAATTTCTGTGTTTCATCAACACTCTGATAGTCCAAAGATTACGGAAAGCCTCCAGATATGCATCGGAAACTACTATTCGTCTTCCAGGGAACGATCAAATCGTAGACTGTTAGAGACATTACTCCCATGGAGTAAAGTGCGCATGGTGACTGTTGTATTCAATCCCGATGCAATTTCTGTGTTTCATCAACACTCTGATAGTCCACAGATTACAGAAAGCCTCCAGATGTGCATCGGAAACTACTACTGGTCTTCCAGGGACGATCAAAGCGTAGACTGTTAGAGACATTACTCCCATGGAGGAAAGTGCGCATGGTAAATGTTGTATTCAATCCCGATGCAATTTCAGTGTTTCATCAACACTCTGATTCTCCACAGATTACAGAATGCCTCCAGATGTGCATCGGAAACTACTACTTGTCTTCAGGAGAACGATCAAAGCGTAGACTGTTAGAGACATTACTCCCATGGAGGAAAGTGGGCATGGTAACTGTTGTAATCAAAACCCGATGCAATTTCTGGGTTTCATCAACACTCTGATACTCCACAGATTACAGAATGCCTCCAGATGAGCATCGGAAACTACTACTGGTCATCCAGGGAAAGATCAAAGCGTAGACTGTTTGAGACATTACTCCCAAGGAGGAAAGTGCGCATGGTGACTGTTGTATTCAATCCCGATGCTATTTCTGTGTTTCATCAACACTCTGATAGTCCACAGATTACAGAATGCCTCCCGATGTGCATTGGAAACTACTACTGGTCTTCCAGGGAACGATCAAAGTGTAGACTGTTTGGGACATTACTCCCATGGAGGAAAGTGCGCATGGTAACTGTTGTATTCAATCCCGATGCAATTTCTGTGTTTCATCAACACTCTGATAGTCCACAGATTACAGAATGCCTCCAGATGTGCATCGGAAACTACTACTTGTCTTCCAGGGAACGATCAAAACGTAGACTGTTTGAGACATACCTCCCGTGGAGGAAAGTGCACATGGTGACTGTTGTATTCATTCCCGATGCAATTTCTGTGTTTCATGAACACTCTGATAGTCCACAGATTACAGAATGGCACCAGATATGCATCGGAAACTACTACTGGTCTTCCAGGGAACGATCAAAGCGTAGACTGTTTGAGACATTACTCCCATGGAGGAAAGTGCGCATCGTGACTGTTGTATTCAATCCCGATGCAATTTCTGTGTTTCATCAACACTCTGATACTCCACAGATTACAGAATGCCTCCAGATGTGCATCGGAAGCTACTACTGGTCTTCCAGGGAACGATCAAATCGTAGACTGTTTGAGACATAACTTTTATGGAGGAATGTGCTCATGGTGACTGTTGTATTCAATCCCGATGCAATTTCTATGTTTCATCAACACTCTGATAGTCCACAGATTACAGAATGCCGCCAGATGTGCATCGGACACTACTACTGGTATTCCAGGGAACGATCAAAGCGTAGACTGTTAGAGACGTTACTCCCATGGAGTAAAGTGCGCATGGTGACTGTTGTATTCAATCCCGATGCAAATACTGTGTTTCATCGACACTCTGATAGTCCACAGATTACAGAATGCCTCCAGATGTGCAATTGAAACTACTTCAGGTCTTCCAGGGAGCGATCAAATCGTAGACTGTTTAAGACATTACCCCCATGGAGGAAACTGCGCATGGAGACGGTTGTATTCAATCCCGATGCAATTTCTGTGTTTCATCAACACTCTGTTAGTCCACAGATTACAGAATGCCACGAGATGTGCATCAGAAACAACTACTGGTCTTCCCGGGAACGATCAAAGCGTAGACTGTTTCAGACATTACTCCAATGCAGGAAAGTGCGGATGGTGACTGTTGTATTCTATCCCGATGCAATTTCTGTGTTTCATCAAAACTCTTATAGTCCACAGATTACAGAATGCCTCCCGATGTGCATCGGAAACTACTACTGGTCTTCCAGGCTACGATCAAATCGTAGACTGTTAGGGACATTACTCCCATGGAGGAAAGTGCGCATGGTGACTGTTGTATTCAATCCCGATGCAATTTCTGTGTTTCATCAACACTCTGATAGTCCAAATATTACGGAAAGCCTCCAGATGAGCATCGGAAACTACTACTGGTCATCCAGGGAAAGATCAAAGCGTAGACTGTTTGAGACATTACTCCCATGGAGGAAAGTGCGCATGGTGACTGTTGTATTCGATCCCGATGCTATTTCTGTGTTTCATCAACACTCTGATAGTCCACAGATTACAGAATGCCTCCCGATGTGCATCGGAAACTACTACTGGTCTTCCAGGGAACGCTCAAAGTGTAGACTGTTTGGGACATTACTCCCATGGAGGAAAGTGCGCATGGTGACTGTTGTATTCAATCCCGATGCAATTTCTGTGTTTCATCAACACTCTGATAGTCCACAGCTTACAGAATGCCTCCAGATGTGCATCGCAATCTACTACAGGTCTTTCAGGGAACGATCAAAGCGTAAACTCTTTGAGACATTACTCCCATGCAGGGAAGTGCGGGTGGTGACTGTTGTATTCAATCAGGATGCAATTTCTTTGTTTCATCAACACTCTGATAGTCCACAGATTACAGGATGCCACCAGATGTGCATCGGAAAGTACTACTGGTCTTCCAGGGAACGATAAAATCGTAGACTGTTTGAGAATTACTCCCATGGAGGAAAGTGCGCATGGTAACTGTTGTGTTCAATCCCGATGCTATTTCTGTGTTTCATCAACACTCTGATAGTCCACAGATTACAGAAAGCGTCCAGATGTGCACCGGAAACTACTACTGGTCTTCCAGGGAACGATCAAAGCGAAGACTGTTAGACACATTACCCCCAAGGAGGAAAGTGCGCATGGTGACTGTTTTATTCAAACGCGATGCAATTTCTGTGTTTCATCAACACTCTGATAGTCCACAGATTACAGAATGCCACCAGATGTACATCGGAAACTACTACTGGTCTTCCAGGGAACGATCAAATCGTAAACTCATTGAGACATTACTCCCATGGAGGAAAGTGCGCAAGGTGACTGTTGAATTCAATCCCGATGCACTTTCTGTGTTTCATCAACGCTCTGATAGTCCACAGATTACAGAATGCCACGAGATGTGCATCAGAAACTACTTCTGGTCTTCCAAAGAACGGTCAAAGCCAAGACTGTTTCAGACATTACTCCCAAGGAGGAAAGTGCGGATGGTGACTGTTGTATTCAATCCCGATGCAATTTCTGTGTTTCATTAACACTCTGATAGTCGAAAAATTACAGAATGCCTCCAGATGTGCATCGGAAACTACTATTGGTCTTCCAGGGAACGATCAAAGCGTAGACTCTTTGAGACATACCTCCCGTGGAGGAGAGTACGCATTGTGACTGTTGTATTCAATCCCGATGCAATTTCTGTGTTTCATCAACACTCTGATAGTCCACAGATTATAGAATGCCACCAGATGTACATCACAAACTACTACTGGTCTTCCAGGGAACGATCAAAGCGTAGACTGTTTAAGACATTAGTCCCATGGAGGAAAGTGCGCATGGTGACTGTTGTATTCAATCCCGATGCAATTTCTGTGTTTCATCAACACTCTGATAGTCGAAAAATTACAGAATGCCTCCAGATGTGCATCGGACACTACTATTGGTCTTCCAGGGAACGATCAAAGCGTAGACTGTTTGAGACATACCTCCCGTGGAGGAGAGTACGCATTGTGACTGTTGTATTCAATCACGATGTAATTTCTGTGTTTCATCATCACTCTGATAGTCCACAGATTACGGAAAGCCTCCAGATGTGCATCGGAAAATACTACTGGTCTTGCAGGGAACGATCAAAGCGTAGACTGTTAGAAACATTACGCCCATTTAGGAAAGTGCGCATGGTGACTGTTTTATTCAATCCGGATGCAATATCTGTGTTTCATCAACACTCTGATAGTCCACAGATGACGGAAAGCCTTCAGATGTGCATCGGAAACTACTACTGGTCTTCCAGGGAACTATCAAAGCGTAGACTGTTAGAGACATTACTCCAATGGAGGAAAGTGTGCATGGTGACAGTTGTATTCAATTCCGATGCAATTTCTGTGTTTCATCAACACTCTGATAGTCCACAGAATACAGAATGACTCCAGATGTGTCTTGAAACTACTACTGATCTTCCAGGGAACGATCATAGCGTAGAATGTTTGAGACATTACTCCCATTGAGGAAACTGCGCATGGAGGCTGTTGTATTCAATCCCGATGCAATTTCTGTGTTTCATGAACACTCTGATAGTCCACAGATTACAGAAAGCCTCCAGATGTGCATCGGAAACTACTACTGGTCTTCCAGGGAACGATCAAAGCGTAGACTGTTAGAGACATTACTCCCAGGGAGGAAAGTGCGCATGGTGACTGTTGTATTCAATCCTGATGCAATTTCTGTGTTTCATCAACACTCTGATAGTCCACAGATTACAGAATGCCTCCAGATGTGCATCGGAAACTTCTACTGGTCTTCCAGGGAAAGATCAAAGCGTAGATTGTTTGAGACATTACCCCCGTGGAGGAAAGTGCGCATTGTGACTGTTGTATTCAATCCCGATGCAATTTCTGTGTTTCATCAACACTCTGATAGTCCACAGATTACAGAATGTTTCAAGATGTGCATCGGAAACTACTACTGGTCTTCCAGCTAACGATCAAAGCGTAGACTGTTTGAGACATTACTCCCATGGAGGAAAGTGCGCATGGTAACTGTAGTATTCAATCCAATTGCCATTTCTGTGTTTCATCAGCACTCTAATAGTCCACAGAATACAGAATGCCTCCAGATGTGCATCGTAAACTACTGCTGGTCTTCCAGTGATCGATCATAGCGTAAACCCTTTGAGACATTACTCCCATGGAGGAAAGTGCGCATGGTGACTGTTGTATTCAATCCCGATGCAATTTCTATTGTTTCATCAACACTCTGATAGTCCACAGATTACAGAATGCCACCAGATGTGCATCGGAAACTACTACTGGTCTTCCAGGGAACGATCAAAGCATAGACTGTTTGAGAATTACTCCCATGGAGGAAAGTGCGCATGGTGACTGTTGTATTCAATCCCGATGCAATTTCTGTGTTTCATCAACACTCTGATAGTCCACAGATTACAGAATGCCACCAGATGTTCATCGGAAACTACTACTGGTCTTCCAGGGAACGATCAAAGCATAGACTGTTTGAGACATTACTGCAGTGGAGGAAAGTGCGCATGGTGACTGTTGTATTCAATCCCGATACAATTTCTGTGTTTCATCAACACTCTGATAGTCCACAGATTACAGAATGCCTCCAGATGTTCATCGGAAATTTCTACTGGTCTTCGAGGTAACGATCAAAGCGGAGACTGTTTGAGACATTACTATTATGCAGGAATGTGCGCATGGTGACTGTTGTATTCAATCCCGATGCAATTTCTGTGTTTCATCAACACTCTGATAGTCCACTGATTACAGAATGCCACCAGATGTGCATCGGAAACTACTACTGGTCTTCCAGGGAACGATCAAATCGTAGACTGTTTGAGAATTACTCCCATGGAGGAAAGTGCGCATGGTAACAGTTGTATTCAATCCCGATGCTATTTCTGTGTTTCATCAACACTCTGATAGTCCACAGATTACAGAATGCCTCCAGATGTTAATCGGAAACTACTACTGGGCTTCCAGGGAACGATCAAAGCGTAGGCTGTTAGAGACATTACTCCCATGGAGGAAAGTGTGCATGGTAACTGTTGTATTCAAAACCCGATGCAATTTCTTGGTCTCATCAACACTCTGATACCCCACAGATTACAGAATGAATCCAGATGAGCATCGGAAACCACTACTGGTCATCCAGGGAACGATCAAAGCGTAGACTGTTTGAGACATTACTCCCATGGAGGAAAAATGCGCATGGTGACTGTTGTATTCAATCCCGATGCTATTTCTGTGTTTCATCAACACTCTGATAGTCCACAGATTACAGAATGCCCCCCCAAGGTGCATCGGAAACTACTACTGGTCTTCCAGGGAACGATCAAAGTGTAGACTGTTTGGGACATTACTCCGATTGAGGAAAGTGCGCATGGTGACTGTTGTATTCAATCCCGATGCAATTTCTGTGTTTCATCAACACTCTGATAGTCCACAGCTTACAGAATGCCTCCAGATGTGCATCGGAATCTACTACTGGTCTTTCAGGGAACGATCAAAGCGTAAACTCTTTGAGACATTATTCCCATGCAGGAAAGTGCGCATGGTGACTGTTGTATTCAATCCCGATGCAATTTCTGAGTTTCATCAACACTCTGATAGTCCACAGATTACAGGATGACACCAGATGTGCATCGGAAACTACTACTGGTCTTCCAGGGAACGATCAAAGCGTCGACTGTTTGAGATATACCTTCCGTGGAGGAAAGTGCGCATGGTGACTGTTGTATATAATCCCGAATCAATTTCTGTGTTTCATCAACACTCTGATAGTCCACAGATTACAGAATGCCACCAGATGTGCATCGGGAACTACTACTAGTCTTCCATGGAACGATCAAATCGTAGACTGTTTGAGAATTACTCCCATGGAGGAATGTGCGCATGGTAACTGTTGTATTCAATCCCGATGCTATTTCTGTGTTTCATCAACACTCTGATAGTCCACAGATTACAGAAAGCGTCCAGATGTGCATCGGAAACTACTTCTGGTCTTCCAGGTGACGATCAAAGCGAAGACTGTTAGACACGTTACTCCCAAGGAGGAAAGTGCGCATGGTGACTGTTGTATTCAAACCCGATGCAATTTCTGTGTTTCATCAACACTCTGATAGTACACAGATTACAGAATGCCTCCAGATGTGCATCGGAAACTACTACTGGTCTTCCAGGGAACGATCAAAGAGTAAACTCTTTGAGACATAACACCCATGGAGGAAAGTGCGCATGGTAACTGTTGTAATCAATCCCGATGCATTTTCTGTGTTTCATCAACACTCTGATAGTCCACAGATTACAGAATGCCACCAGATGTGCATCGGAAACAACTACTGGTCTTCCAGGGAACGATCAAATCGTAGACTGTTTGAGAATTACTCCCATGGAGGAAAGTGCGCATGGTAACAGTTGTATTCAATCCCGATGCAATTTCTGTGTTTCATCAACACTCTGATAGTCCACAGATTACAGAAAGCCTCCAGATGTGCATCGGAAACTACTACTGGTCTTCCAGGGAACGATCAAATCGTAGACTGTTAGAGACATTTCTCCCATGGAGGAAAGTTCGCTTGGTAACTGTTGTATTCAATCCCGATGCAATTTCTGTGTTCATCAACACTCTGATACTCCACAGCTTACAGAATGCCTCCAGATATGCATCGGAAACTACTACTGATCTTCCAGGGAACGATCAAAGCGTAGACTGTTTGATACATTACTCCCATGGAGGAAAGTGCGCATCGTCACTGTTGAATTCAATCCCGATGCAATTTCTGTGTTTCATCAACACTCTGATACTCCACAGATTACAGAATGCCTCCAGATGTGCATCGGAAACTACTACTGGTCTTCCAGGGAACGATCAAAGCGTAGACTGTTTGAGACATTACTCCCATGGAGGAAAGTGCGCATGGTTGACTGTTGTATTCAATCCCGATGCAATTTCAGTGTTTCATCAACACTCTGATTCTCCACAGATTACAGAATGCCTCCAGATGTGCATCGGAAACTACTACTTGTCTTCCGGGGAACGATCAAAGCGTAGACTGTTTGAGACATACCTCCCGTGGAGGAAAGTGCACATGGTGACTGTTGTATTCATTCCCGATGCAATTTCTGTGTTTCATGAACACTCTGATAGTCCACAGATTACAGAATGGCACCAGATATGCATCGGAAACTACTACTGGTCTTCCATCGAACGATCAAAGCGTAGACTGTTTGTGACATTACTCCCATGGAGGAAAGTGCGCATGGTGACTGTTGTATTCAATCCCGATGCAATTTCTGTGTTTCATCAACACTCTGATACTCCACAGATTACAGAATGCCTCCAGATGTGCATCGGAAGCTACTACTGGTCTTCCAGGGAACGATCAAATCGTAGACTGTTTGAGACATTACTTTTATGGAGGAATGTGCTCATGGTGACTGTTGTATTCAATTCCGATGCAATTTCTGTTTTTCATCAACACTCTGATAGTCCACAGATTACAGAATGCCTCCAGATGTGCACCGGAAACTACTACTTGTCTTCAGGAGAACGATCAAAGCGTAGACTGTTCGAGACATTACTCCCATGGAGGAAAGTGGGCATGGTGACTGTTGTATTCAATCCCGATGCAATTTCTGTGTTTCATCAACACTCTGATAGTCCAAAGATTACGGAAAGCCTCCAGATGTGCACCGGAAACTACTATTGGTCTTCCAGGGAACGATCAAAGCGTAGACTGTTAGAGACATTACTCCCATGGAGTAAAGTGCGCATGGTGACTGTTGTATTCAATCCCGATGCAATTTCTGTGTTTCATCAACACTCTGATAGTCCAAAGATTACGGAAAGCCTCCAGATGTGCATCGGAAACTACTACTGGTCTTCCAGGGAACGATCAAAGCCTAGACTGTTAGAGACATTACTCCCATGGAGTAAAGTGCGCATGGTGACTGTTGTATTCAATCCCGATGCAATTTCTGTGTTTCATCAACACCCTGATAGTCCACAGATTACAGAATGCCACGAGATGTGCATCAGAAACTACTACTGGTCTTCCTGGGAACGATCAAAGCGTAGACTGTTTCAGACATTACTCCAATGCAGGAAAGTGCGGATGGTGACTGTTGTATTCTATCCCGATGCAATTTCTGTGTTTCATCAACACTCTGATAGTCCTCAGATTACAGGATGCCACCAGATGTGCATCGGAAACTACTACTGGTCTTCCAGGGATCTATCAAAGCGTCGACTGTTTGAGACATACCTCCCGTGGAGGAAAGTGCGCATGGTGACTGATGTATTTAATCCCGAAGCAATTTCTGTGTTTCATCAACACTCTGATAGTCCACAGATTACAGAAAGCCTCCAGATGTGCATCGCAAACTACTACTGGTCTTCCAGGGAACGATCAAAGCGTAGACTGTTAGAGACATTACTCCCATGGAGGAAAGTGCGCATGGTAACTGTTGTATTCAATCCCGATGCAATTTCTGTGTTTCATCAACACTCTGATAGTCCACAGATTACAGAATGCCTCCAGATATGCATCGGAAACTACTACTGGTCTTCCAGGGAACGATCAAAGCGTAGACTGTTTGAGACATTACTCCCATGGAGGAAAGTGCGCATGGTGAGTGTTGTATTTAATCCCGAATCAATTTCTGTGTTTCATCAACACTCTGATAATCCACAGTTTACAGAATGCCACCAGATGTGCATCGGGAACTACTACTAGTCTTCCAGGGAACGATCAAATCGTAGACTGTTTGAGAATTACTCACATGCAGGAAAGTGCGCATGGTAACTGTTGTATTCAATCCCGATGCTATTTCTGTGTTTCATCAACACTCTGATAGTCCACAGATTACAGAAAGCGTCCAGATGTGCATCGGAAACTACTACTGGTCTTCCAGGGAACGATCAGAGCGAAGACTGTTAGACACGTTACTCCCAAGGAGGAAAGTGCGCATGGTGACTGTTGCATTCAAACCCGATGCAATTTCTGTGTGTCATCAACACTCTGATAGTCCACAGATTACAGAATGCCTCCAGATGTGCATTGGAAACTACTACTGGTCTTTCAGGGAACGATCAAAGAGTAAACTCTTTGAGACATAACACCCATGGAGGAAAGTGCGCATGGTAACTGTTGTAATCAATCCCGATGCATTTTCTGTGTTTCATCAACACTCTGATAGTCCACAGATTACAGAATGCCACCAGATGTGCATCGGAAACAACTACTGGTCTTCCAGGGAACGATCAAATCGTAGACTGTTTGAGAATTACTCCCATGGAGGAAAGTGCGCATGGTAACAGTTGTATTCAATCCCGATGCAATTTCTGTGTTTCATCAACACTCTGATAGTCCACAGATTACAGAAAGCCTCCAGATGTGCATCGGAAACTACTACTGGTCTTCCAGGGAACGATCAAATCGTAGACTGTTAGAGACATTTCTCCCATGGAGGAAAGTTCGCTTGGTAACTGTTGTATTCAATCCCGATGCAATTTCTGTGTTCATCAACACTCTGATACTCCACAGCTTACAGAATGCCTCCAGATATGCATCGGAAACTACTACTGATCTTCCAGGGAACGATCAAAGCGTAGACTGTTTGATACATTACTCCCATGGAGGAAAGTGCGCATCGTCACTGTTGAATTCAATCCCGATGCAATTTCTGTGTTTCATCAACACTCTGATACTCCACAGATTACAGAATGCCTCCAGATGTGCATCGGAAACTACTACTGGTCTTCCAGGGAACGATCAAAGCGTAGACTGTTTGAGACATTACTCCCATGGAGGAAAGTGCGCATGGTTGACTGTTGTATTCAATCCCGATGCAATTTCAGTGTTTCATCAACACTCTGATTCTCCACAGATTACAGAATGCCTCCAGATGTGCATCGGAAACTACTACTTGTCTTCCGGGGAACGATCAAAGCGTAGACTGTTTGAGACATACCTCCCGTGGAGGAAAGTGCACATGGTGACTGTTGTATTCATTCCCGATGCAATTTCTGTGTTTCATGAACACTCTGATAGTCCACAGATTACAGAATGGCACCAGATATGCATCGGAAACTACTACTGGTCTTCCATCGAACGATCAAAGCGTAGACTGTTTGTGACATTACTCCCATGGAGGAAAGTGCGCATGGTGACTGTTGTATTCAATCCCGATGCAATTTCTGTGTTTCATCAACACTCTGATACTCCACAGATTACAGAATGCCTCCAGATGTGCATCGGAAGCTACTACTGGTCTTCCAGGGAACGATCAAATCGTAGACTGTTTGAGACATTACTTTTATGGAGGAATGTGCTCATGGTGACTGTTGTATTCAATTCCGATGCAATTTCTGTTTTTCATCAACACTCTGATAGTCCACAGATTACAGAATGCCTCCAGATGTGCACCGGAAACTACTACTTGTCTTCAGGAGAACGATCAAAGCGTAGACTGTTCGAGACATTACTCCCATGGAGGAAAGTGGGCATGGTGACTGTTGTATTCAATCCCGATGCAATTTCTGTGTTTCATCAACACTCTGATAGTCCAAAGATTACGGAAAGCCTCCAGATGTGCACCGGAAACTACTATTGGTCTTCCAGGGAACGATCAAAGCGTAGACTGTTAGAGACATTACTCCCATGGAGTAAAGTGCGCATGGTGACTGTTGTATTCAATCCCGATGCAATTTCTGTGTTTCATCAACACTCTGATAGTCCAAAGATTACGGAAAGCCTCCAGATGTGCATCGGAAACTACTACTGGTCTTCCAGGGAACGATCAAAGCCTAGACTGTTAGAGACATTACTCCCATGGAGTAAAGTGCGCATGGTGACTGTTGTATTCAATCCCGATGCAATTTCTGTGTTTCATCAACACCCTGATAGTCCACAGATTACAGAATGCCACGAGATGTGCATCAGAAACTACTACTGGTCTTCCTGGGAACGATCAAAGCGTAGACTGTTTCAGACATTACTCCAATGCAGGAAAGTGCGGATGGTGACTGTTGTATTCTATCCCGATGCAATTTCTGTGTTTCATCAACACTCTGATAGTCCTCAGATTACAGGATGCCACCAGATGTGCATCGGAAACTACTACTGGTCTTCCAGGGATCTATCAAAGCGTCGACTGTTTGAGACATACCTCCCGTGGAGGAAAGTGCGCATGGTGACTGTTGTATTTAATCCCGAAGCAATTTCTGTGTTTCATCAACACTCTGATAGTCCACAGATTACAGAAAGCCTCCAGATGTGCATCGCAAACTACTACTGGTCTTCCAGGGAACGATCAAAGCGTAGACTGTTAGAGACATTACTCCCATGGAGGAAAGTGCGCATGGTAACTGTTGTATTCAATCCCGATGCAATTTCTGTGTTTCATCAACACTCTGATAGTCCACAGATTACAGAATGCCTCCAGATATGCATCGGAAACTACTACTGGTCTTCCAGGGAACGATCAAAGCGTAGACTGTTTGAGACATTACTCCCATGGAGGAAAGTGCGCATCGTGACTGTTGTATTCAATCGCGATGCAATTTCTGTGTTTCATCAACACTCTGATAGTCCACAGATTACAGAAAGCCTCCAGATGTGCATCGGAAACTACTACTGGTCTTCCAGGGAACGATCAAAGCGTAGACTGTTAAAGACATTACTCCCATGGAGGAAAGTGCGCATGGTAAATGTTGTATTCAATTCCGATGCAATTTCAGTGTTTCATCAACACTCTGATTCTCCACAGATTACAGAGTGCCTCCAGATGTGCATCGGAAACTACTACTTGTCTTCAGGAGAACGATCAAAGCGTAGACTGTTAGAGACATTACTCCCATGGAGGAAAGTGCGCATGGTGACTGTTGTATTCAATCCCGATGCAATTTCTGTGTTTCATCAACACTCTGATAGTCCACAGCTTACAGAATGCCTCCAGATGTGCATCGGAATCTACTACTGGTCTTTCAGGGAACGATCAAAGCGTAAACTCTTTGAGACATTACTCCCATGCAGGAAAGTGCGCATGGTGACTGTTGTATTCAATCCCGATGCAATTTCTGAGTTTCATCAACACTCTGATAGTCCACAGATTACAGGATGACACCAGATGTGCATCGGAAACTACTACTGGTCTTCCAGGGAACGATCAAAGCGTCGACTGTTTGAGATATACCTTCCGTGGAGGAAAGTGCGCATGGTGACTGTTGTATTTAATCCCGAATCAATTTCTGTGTTTCATCAACACTCTGATAGTCCACAGATTACAGAATGCCACCAGATGTGCATCGGGAACTACTACTAGTCTTCCATGGAACGATCAAATCGTAGACTGTTTGAGAATTACTCCCATGGAGGAATGTGCGCATGGTAACTGTTGTATTCAATCCCGATGCTATTTCTGTGTTTCATCAACACTCTGATAGTCCACAGATTACAGAAAGCGTCCAGATGTGCATCGGAAACTACTACTGGTCTTCCAGGTGACGATCAAAGCGAAGACTGTTAGACACGTTACTCCCAAGGAGGAAAGTGCGCATGGTGACTGTTGTATTCAAACCCGATGCAATTTCTGTGTTTCATCAACACTCTGATAGTCCACAGATTACAGAATGCCTCCAGATGTGCATCGGAAACTACTACTGGTCTTCCAGGGAACGATCAAAGAGTAAACTCTTTGAGACATAACACCCATGGAGGAAAGTGCGCATGGTAACTGTTGTAATCAATCCCGATGCATTTTCTGTGTTTCATCAACACTCTGATAGTCCACAGATTACAGAATGCCACCAGATGTGTAATCGGAGACAACTACTGGTCTTCCAGGGAACGATCAAATCGTAGACTGTTTGAGAATTACTCCCATGGAGGAAAGTGCGCATGGTGAGTGTTGTATTTAATCCCGAATCAATTTCTGTGTTTCATCAACACTCTGATAATCCACAGTTTACAGAATGCCACCAGATGTGCATCGGGAACTACTACTAGTCTTCCAGGGAACGATCAAATCGTAGACTGTTTGAGAATTACTCACATGCAGGAAAGTGCGCATGGTAACTGTTGTATTCAATCCCGATGCTATTTCTGTGTTTCATCAACACTCTGATAGTCCACAGATTACAGAAAGCGTCCAGATGTGCATCGGAAACTACTACTGGTCTTCCAGGGAACGATCAGAGCGAAGACTGTTAGACACGTTACTCCCAAGGAGGAAAGTGCGCATGGTGACTGTTGCATTCAAACCCGATGCAATTTCTGTGTTTCATCAACACTCTGATAGTCCACAGATTACAGAATGCCTCCAGATGTGCATTGGAAACTACTACTGGTCTTTCAGGGAACGATCAAAGAGTAAACTCTTTGAGACATAACACCCATGGAGGAAAGTGCGCATGGTAACTGTTGTAATCAATCCCGATGCATTTTCTGTGTTTCATCAACACTCTGATAGTCCACAGATTACAGAATGCCACCAGATGTGCATCGGAAACAACTACTGGTCTTCCAGGGAACGATCAAATCGTAGACTGTTTGAGAATTACTCCCATGGAGGAAAGTGCGCATGGTAACAGTTGTATTCAATCCCGATGCAATTTCTGTGTTTCATCAACACTCTGATAGTCCACAGATTACAGAAAGCCTCCAGATGTGCATCGGAAACTACTACTGGTCTTCCAGGGAACGATCAAATCGTAGACTGTTAGAGACATTTCTCCCATGGAGGAAAGTTCGCTTGGTAACTGTTGTATTCAATCCCGATGCAATTTCTGTGTTCATCAACACTCTGATACTCCACAGCTTACAGAATGCCTCCAGATATGCATCGGAAACTACTACTGATCTTCCAGGGAACGATCAAAGCGTAGACTGTTTGATACATTACTCCCATGGAGGAAAGTGCGCATCGTCACTGTTGAATTCAATCCCGATGCAATTTCTGTGTTTCATCAACACTCTGATACTCCACAGATTACAGAATGCCTCCAGATGTGCATCGGAAACTACTACTGGTCTTCCAGGGAACGATCAAAGCGTAGACTGTTTGAGACATTACTCCCATGGAGGAAAGTGCGCATGGTTGACTGTTGTATTCAATCCCGATGCAATTTCAGTGTTTCATCAACACTCTGATTCTCCACAGATTACAGAATGCCTCCAGATGTGCATCGGAAACTACTACTTGTCTTCCGGGGAACGATCAAAGCGTAGACTGTTTGAGACATACCTCCCGTGGAGGAAAGTGCACATGGTGACTGTTGTATTCATTCCCGATGCAATTTCTGTGTTTCATGAACACTCTGATAGTCCACAGATTACAGAATGGCACCAGATATGCATCGGAAACTACTACTGGTCTTCCATCGAACGATCAAAGCGTAGACTGTTTGTGACATTACTCCCATGGAGGAAAGTGCGCATGGTGACTGTTGTATTCAATCCCGATGCAATTTCTGTGTTTCATCAACACTCTGATACTCCACAGATTACAGAATGCCTCCAGATGTGCATCGGAAGCTACTACTGGTCTTCCAGGGAACGATCAAATCGTAGACTGTTTGAGACATTACTTTTATGGAGGAATGTGCTCATGGTGACTGTTGTATTCAATTCCGATGCAATTTCTGTGTTTCATCAACACTCTGATAGTCCACAGATTACAGAATGCCTCCAGATGTGCACCGGAAACTACTACTTGTCTTCAGGAGAACGATCAAAGCGTAGACTGTTAGAGACATTACTCCCATGGAGGAAAGTGGGCATGGTGACTGTTGTATTCAATCCCGATGCAATTTCTGTGTTTCATCAACACTCTGATAGTCCAAAGATTACGGAAAGCCTCCAGATGTGCACCGGAAACTACTATTGGTCTTCCAGGGAACGATCAAAGCGTAGACTGTTAGAGACATTACTCCCATGGAGTAAAGTGCGCATGGTGACTGTTGTATTCAATCCCAATGCAATTTCTGTGTTTCATCAACACTCTGATAGTCCAAAGATTACGGAAAGCCTCCAGATGTGCATCGGAAACTACTACTGGTCTTCCAGGGAACGATCAAAGCCTAGACTGTTAGAGACATTACTCCCATGGAGGAAAGTGCGCATCGTGACTGTTGTATTCAATCCCGATGCAATTTCTGTGTTTCATCAACACCCTGATAGTCCACAGATTACAGAATGCCACGAGATGTGCATCAGAAACTACTACTGGTCTTCCAGGGATCTATCAAAGCGTCGACTGTTTGAGACATACCTCCCGTGGAGGAAAGTGCGCATGGTGACTGTTGTATTTAATCCCGAAGCAATTTCTGTGTTTCATCAACACTCTGATAGTCCACAGATTACAGAAAGCCTCCAGATGTGCATCGCAAACTACTACTGGTCTTCCAGGGAACGATCAAAGCGTAGACTGTTAGAGACATTACTCCCATGGAGGAAAGTGCGCATGGTAACTGTTGTATTCAATCCCGATGCAATTTCTGTGTTTCATCAACACTCTGATACTCCACAGATTACAGAATGCCTCCAGATATGCATCGGAAACTACTACTGGTCTTCCAGGGAACGATCAAAGCGTAGACTGTTTGAGACATTACTCCCATGGAGGAAAGTGCGCATCGTGACTGTTGTATTCAATCCCGATGCAATTTCTGTGTTTCATCAACACTCTGATAGTCCACAGATTACAGAAAGCCTCCAGATGTGCATCGGAAACTACTACTGGTCTTCCAGGGAACGATCAAAGCGTAGACTGTTAAAGACATTACTCCCATGGAGGAAAGTGGGCATGGTAACTGTTGTATTCAAAACCCGATGCAATTTCTGGGTTTCATCAACACTCTGATACTCCACAGATTACAGAATGCCTCCAGATGAGCATCGGAAACTTCTACTGGTCATCCAGGGAACGATCAAAGCGTAGACTGTTTGAGACATTACTCCCATGGTGCGCATGGTGACTGTTGTATTCAATCCCGATGCTATTTCTGTGTTTCATCAACACTCTGATAGTCCACAGATTACAGAATGCCTCCAGCTGTGCATCGGAAATTACTACTGGTCTTCCAGGGAACGATCAAAGCGTAGACTGTTAGAGACATTACTTTTATGGAGGAATGTGCTCATGGTGACTGTTGTATTCAATAACGATGCAATTTCTGTGTTTCATCAACACTCTGATAGTCCACAGATTACAGAATGCCTCCAGATGTGCATCGGAAACTACTACTCGTCTTCCAGGGAACGATCAAAGCTTAGACCGTTTGAGAATTACTCCCATGGAGGAAAGTGCGCATGGTGACTGTTGTATTCAATCCCAATGCATTTTCTGTGTTTCATCAACACTCTGATAGTCCACAGATTACAGAATGCCACAGGATGTGCATCGGAAACTGCTACTGGTCTTCAAGGGAACGATCCAGGCGTAGACTCTTTCAGACATTACTTCGATGGAGGAAAGTGCGGATGGTGACTGTTGTATTCAATCCCGATGCAATTTCTGTGTTTCATCAACACTCTGATAGTCCGCAGATTACAGAATGCCTCCCGATGTGCATCGGAAACTACTACTGGTCTTCCAGAGACCGATCAAAGTGTAGACTGTTTGGGACATTACTCCCATGGAGGAAAGTGCGCATGGTGACTGTTGTATTCAATCCCGATGCAATTTCTGTGTTTCATCAACACTCTGATAGTCCACAGCTTCCAGGATGCGTCCAGATGTGCATCGGAATCTACTACTGGTCTTTCAGGGAACGATCAAAGCGTAAACTCTTTGAGACATTACTCCCATGCAGGAAAGTGCGGATGGTGACTGTTGTATTCAATCAGGATGCAATTTCTGTGTTTAATCAACACTCTGATAGTCCACAGATTACAGAATGCCTCCAGATGAGCATCGGAAACTACTACTGGTCATCCAGGGAACGATCAAAGCGTAGACTGTTTGAGACATTACTCCCATGGAGGAAAGTGCGCATGGTGACTCTTCTATTCAATCCCGATGCTATTTCTGTGTTTCATCAACACTCTGATAGTCCACAGATTACAGAATGCCTCCAGATGTTAATCGGAAACTACTACTATGCTTCCAGGGAACGATCAAAGCGTAGACTGTTAGAGACATTACTCCCATGGAGGAAAGTGTGCATGGTAACTGTTGTATTCAATCCCGATGCAATTTCTGTGTTTCATCAACACTCTGATAGTACACAGATTACAGAATACCTCCAGATGTGCATCGGAATCTACTACTGGTCTTTCAGGGAACGATCAAAGCGTAAACTCTTTGAGACATTACTCCCATGCAGGAAAGTGCGGATGGTGACTGTTGTATTCAATCAGGATGCAATTTCTGTGTTTCATCAACACTCTGATAGTCCACAGATTACAGGATGCCACCAGATGTGCATCGGAAACTACTACTGGTCTTCCAGAGACCATTCAAAGTGTCGACTGTTTGGGACATTACTCCCATGGAGGAAAGTGCGCATGGTGACTGTTGTATTCAATCCCGATGCAATTTCTGTGTTTCATCAACACTCTGATAGTCCACAGCTTCCAGGATGCGTCCAGATGTGCATCGGAATCTACTACTGGTCTTTCAGGGAACGATCAAAGCGTAAACTCTTTGAGACATTACTCCCATGCAGGAAAGTGCGGATGGTGACTGTTGTATTCAATCAGGATGCAATTTCTGTGTTTAATCAACACTCTGATAGTCCACAGATTACAGAATGCCTCCAGATGAGCATCGGAAACTACTACTGGTCATCCAGGGAACGATCAAAGCGTAGACTGTTTGAGACATTACTCCCATGGAGGAAAGTGCGCATGGTGACTCTTCTATTCAATCCCGATGCTATTTCTGTGTTTCATCAACACTCTGATAGTCCACAGATTACAGAATGCCTCCAGATGTTAATCGGAAACTACTACTGGTCTTCCTGGGAACGATCAAAGCGTCGACTGTTTGAGATATACCTTCCGTGGAGGAAAGTGCGCATGGTGACTGTTGTATTTAATCCCGAATCAATTTCTGTGTTTCATCAACACTCTCATAGTCCACAGATTACAGAATGCCACCAGATGTGCATCGGGAACTACTACTGGTCTTCCAGGGGACGATCAAATCGTAGACTGAGAATTACTCCCATGGAGGAAAGTGCGCATGGTAACTGTTGTATTCAATCCCGATGCTATTTCTGTGTTTCATCAACACTCTGATAGTCCACAGATTACAGAAAGCGTCCAGATGTGAATCGGAAACTACTACTGGTCTTCCAGGGAACGATCAAAGCGAAGACTGTTAGACACATTACTCCCAAGGAGGAAAGTGCGCATGGTGACTGTTGTATTCAAACCCGATGCAATTTCTGTGTTTCATCAACACTCTGATAGTCCACAGATTACAGAATGCCACCAGATGTACATCGGAAACTTCTACTGGTCTTCCAGGGAACGATCAAATCGTAAACTCCTTGAGACATTACTCCCATGGAGGAAAGTGCGCAAGGTGAGTGTTGAATTCAATCCCGATGCATTTTCTGTGTTTCATCAACGCTCTGATAGTCCACAGATTACAGAATGCCACGAGATGTGCATCAGAAACTACTTCTGGTCTTCCAAAGAACGATCAAAGCCAAGACTGTTTCTGACATTACTCCCAAGGAGGAAAGTGCGGATGGTGACTGTTGAATTCAATCCCGATGCAATTTCTGTGTTTCATCAACACTCGAATACTCCACAGATTACAGAATGCCTCCAGATGTGCATCGGAAACTACTACTCGTCTTCCAGGGAACGATCAAAGCGTAGACCGTTTGAGAATTACTCCCATGGAGGAAAGTGCGCATGGTGACTGTTGTATTCTATCCCAATGCATTTTCTGTGTTCCATCAACACTCTGATAGTCCACAGAATACAGAATGCCACAGGATGTGCATCGGAAACTACTACTGGTCTTCCTGGGAACGATCCAGGCGTAGACTGTTTCAGACATTACTTCGATGGAGGAAAGTGCGGATGGTGACTGTTGTATTCAATCAGGATGCAATTTCTGTGTTTCACCAACACTCTCATAGTCCACAGATTACAGAATGCCCCCCAAGGTGCATCGGAAACTACTACTGGTCTTCCAGGGATCGATCAGAGCGAAGACTGTTAGACACGTTACTCCCAAGGAGGAAAGTGCGCATGGTGACTGTTGCATTCAATCCCGATGCAATTTCTGTGTTTCATCAACACTCTGATAGTCGAAAAACTACAGAATGCCTCCAGATGTGCATCGGAATCTACTACTGGTCTTTCAGGGAACGATCAAAGCGTAAACTCTTTGAGACATTACTCCCATGCAGGAAAGTGCGGATGGTGACTATTGTATTTAATCAGGATGCAATTTCTGTGTTTCATCAACACTCTGATAGTCCACAGATTACAGGATGCCACCAGATGTGCATCGGAAACTACTACTGGTCTTCCAGGGAACGATCAAATCGTCGACTGTTTGAGATATACCTTTCGTGGAGGAAAGTGCGCATGGTGACTGTTGTATTTAATCCCGAATCAATTTCTGTGTTTCATCAACACTCTGATAGTCCACAGATTACAGAATGCCACCAGATGTGCATCGGGAACTACTACTAGTTTTCCAGGGAACGATCAAATCGTAGACTGTTTGAGAATTACTCCCATGGAGGAATGTGCGCATGGTAACTGTTGTATTCAATCCCGATGCTATTTCTGTGTTTCATCAACACTCTGATAGTTCGCAGATTACAGAAAGCGTCCAGATGTGCATCGGAAACTACTACTGGTCTTCCAGGGGACGATCAAAGCGAAGACTGTTAGACACGTTACTAACAAGGAGGAAAGTGCGCATGGTGACTGTTGTATTCAAACCCGATGCAATTTCTGTGTTTCATCAACACTCTGATAGTATACAGATTACAGAATGCCTCCAGATGTGCATCGGAAACTACTACTGGTCTTTCAGGGAACGATCAAAGAGTAAACTCTTTGAGACATAACACCCATGGAGGAAAGTGCGCATGGTAACTGTTGTAATCAATCCCGATGCATTTTCTGTGTTTCATCAACACTCTGATAGTCCACAGATTACAGAATGCCACCAGATGTGTAATCGGAAACAACTACTGGTCTTCCAGGGAACGATCAAATCGTAGACTGTTTGAGAATTACTCCCATGGAGGAAAGTGCGCATGGTGAGTGTTGTATTTAATCCCGAATCAATTTCTGTGTTTCATCAACACTCTGATAGTCCACAGTTTACAGAATGCCACCAGATGTGCATCGGGAACTACTACTAGTCTTCCAGGGAACGATCAAATCGTAGACTGTTTGAGAATTACTCCCATGGAGGAAAGTGCGCATGGTAACTGTTGTATTCAATCCCGATGCTATTTCTGTGTTTCATCAACACTCTGATACTCCACAGATTACAGAATGCCTCCAGATGTGCATCGGAAACTACTACTGGTCTTCCAGGGAACGATCAAAGCGTAGACTGTTTGAGACATTACTCCCATGGAGGAAAGTGCGCATGGTTGACTGTTGTATTCAATCCCGATGCAATTTCAGTGTTTCATCAACACTCTGATTCTCCACAGATTACAGAATGCCTCCAGATGTGCATCGGAAACTACTACTTCTCTTCCGGGGAACGATCAAAGCGTAGACTGTTTGAGACATTACTCCCATGGAGGAAAGTTCGCTTGGTAACTGTTGTATTTAATCCCGATGCAATTTCTGTGTTCATCAACACTCTGATACTCCACAGCTTACAGAATGCCTCCAGATATGCATCGGAAACTGCTACTGATCTTCCAGGGAACGATCAAAGCGTAGACTGCTTGATACATTACTCCCATGGAGGAAAGTGCGCATCGTCACTGTTGAATTCAATCCCGATGCAATTTCTGTGTTTCATCAACACTCTGATACTCCACAGATTACAGAATGCCTCCAGATGTGCATCGGAAACTACTACTGGTCTTCCAGGGAACGATCAAAGCGTAGACTGTTTGAGACATTACTCCCATGGAGGAAAGTGCGCATGGTTGACTGTTGTATTCAATCCCGATGCAATTTCAGTGTTTCATCAACACTCTGATTCTCCACAGATTACAGAATGCCTCCAGATGTGCATCGGAAACTACTACTTGTCTTCCGGGGAACGATCAAAGCGTAGACTGTTTGAGACATACCTCCCGTGGAGGAAAGTGCACATGGTGACTGTTGTATTCATTCCCGATGCAATTTCTGTGTTTCATGAACACTCTGATAGTCCACAGATTACAGAATGGAACCAGATATGCATCGGAAACAACTACTGGTCTTCCAGGGAACGATCAAAGCGTAGACTGTTTGAGACATTACTCCCATGGAGGAAAGTGCGCATCGTGACTGTTGTATTCAATCCCGTTGCAATTTCTGTGTTTCATCAACACTCTGATACTCCACAGATTACAGAATGCCTCCAGATGTGCATCGGAAGCTACTACTGGTCTTCCAGGGAACGATCAAATCGTAGACTGTTTGAGACATTACTTTTATGGAGGAATGTGCTCATGGTGACTGTTGTATTCAATCCCGATGCAATTTCTATGTTTCATCAACACTCTGATAGTCCACAGATTACAGAATGTCTCCAGATGTGCACCGGAAACTACTACTTGTCTTCAGGAGAACGATCAAAGCG
This sequence comes from Schistocerca gregaria, assembly GCF_023897955.1. Classification (NCBI taxonomy): domain Eukaryota; kingdom Metazoa; phylum Arthropoda; class Insecta; order Orthoptera; family Acrididae; genus Schistocerca; species Schistocerca gregaria. Next base: position 23,030,249 of record NC_064924.1, on the reverse strand, counting down.
TAGACTGTTAGAGACATTACTCCCATGGAGGAAAGTGCGCATGGTGACTGTTGTATTCAATCCCGATGCAATTTCTGTGTTTCATCAACACTCTGATAGTCCAAAGATTACGGAAAGCCTCCAGATGTGCACCGGAAACTACTATTGGTCTTCCAGGGAACGATCAAAGCGTAGACTGTTAGAGACATTACTCCCATGGAGTAAAGTGCGCATGGTGACTGTTGTATTCAATCCCGATGCAATTTCTGTGTTTCATCAACACTCTGATAGTCCACAGATTACAGGATGCCACCAGATGTGCATCGGAAACTACTACTGGTCTTCCAGGGATCGATCAAAACGTCGACTGTTTGAGACATACCTCCCGTGGAGGAAAGTGCGCATGGTGACTGTTGTATTTAATCCCGAAGCAATGTCTGTGTTTCATCAACACTTTGATAGTCCACAGATTACAGAAAGCCTCCAGATGTGCATCGCAAACTACTACTGGTCTTCCAGGGAACGATCAAAGCGTAGACTGTTAGAGACATTACTCCCATGGAGGAAAGTGCGCATGGTAACTGTTGTATTCAATCCCGATGCAATTTCTGTGTTTCATCAACACTCTGATACTCCACAGATTACAGAATGCCTCCAGATATGCATCGGAAACTACTACTGGTCTTCCAGGGAACGATCAAAGCGTAGACTGTTTGAGACATTACTCCCATGGAGGAAAGTGCGCATGGTGACTGTTGTATTCAATCCCGATGCAATTTCTGTGTTTCATCAACACTCTGATAGTCCACAGATTACAGAAAGCCTCCAGATTTGCATCGGAAACTACTACTGGTCTTCCAGGGAACGATCAAAGCGTAGACTGTTAAAGACATTACTCCCATGGAGGAAAGTGGGCATGGTAAATGTTGTATTCAATTCCGATGCAATTTCAGTGTTTCATCAACACTCTGATTCTCCACAGATTACAGAGTGCCTCCAGATGTGCATCGGAAACTACTACTTGTCTTCAGGAGAACGATCAAAGCGTAGACTGTTAGAGACATTACTCCCATGGAGGAAAGTGCGCATGGTAACTGTTGTATCCAAAACCCGATGCAATATCTGTGTTTTATCAACACTCTGATACTCCACAGATTACAGAATGCCTCCAGATGAGCATCGGAGACTACTACTGGTCTTCCAGAGAACGATCAAAGCGTAGACTGTATGAGACATTACTCCTATGGAGGGAAGTGCGCATGGTGACTGTTGTATTCAATCCCGATCCAATTTCTGTGTTTCATCAACACTCTGATAGTCCACAGATTACATAATTTCTCCAGATGTGCATCGGAAACTACTACTGGTCTTACAGGGAACGATCGAAGCGTAGACTGTTTCAGACATTACTCCCTTGCAGGAAATTGCGCATGGTGACTGTTGTATTCAATCCCGAAGCAATTTCTGTGTTTCATCAACACTCTGATAGTCCAAAGATTACGGAAAGCCTCCAGATGTGAATCGGAAACTACTACTCGTATTCCAGAGAACGATCAAAGCGTAGACTGTTAGAGACATTACTCCCATGGAGTAAAGTGCGCATGGTAACTGTTGTATTCAAAACCCGATGCAATTTCTGGGTTTCATCAACACTCTGATACTCCACAGACTACTGAATGCCTCCAGATGAGCATCGGAAACTACTACTGGTCATCCAGGGAACGATCAAAGCGTAGACTGTTTGAGACATTACTCCCATGGAGGAAAGTGCGCATGGTGACTGTTGTATTCAATCCCGATGCTATTTCTGTGTTTCATCAACACTCTGATAGTCCACAGACTACAGAATTTCTCCCGATGTGCATCGGAAACTACTACTGGTCTTCCAGGGAACGATCAAAGTGTAGACTGTTTGGGACATTACTCCCATGGAGGAAAGTGCGCATGGTGACTGTTGTATTCAAACCCGATGCAATTTCTGTGTTTCATCAACACTCTGATAGCCCACAGATTACAGAATGCCACCAGATGTACATCGGAAACTACTACTGGTCTTCCAGGGAACGATCAAACCCTAAACTCCTTGAGACATTACTCCCATGGAGGAAAGTGCGCATGGTGACTGTTTTATTCAATCCCGATGCAATTTCTGTGTTTCATCAACACTCTGATAGTACACAGATGACGGAAAGCCTTCAGATGTGCATCTGAAACTACTACTGGTCTTCCAGGAAACTATCAAACCGTAGACTGTTAGAGACATTACTCCCATGGAGGAAAGTGGGCATGGTGAATCTTGTATTCAATCGCGATGCAATTTCTGTGTTTCATCAACACTCTGATAGTCCACAGATTACAGAATGCCTCCCGATGTGCATCGGAAACTACTACTGGTCTTCCAGGGAACGATCAAAGCGTAGACTGTGTGTGACATTACTCCCATGGAGGAAAGTGCGCATGGTTAACTGTTGTATTCAATCCCGATGCAATTTCTGTGTTTCATCAACACTCTGATAGTCCACAGATTACAGAATGCCTCCAGATGTTAATCGGAAACTAGTACTGGGCTTCCAGGGAACGATCAAAGCGTAGACTGTTAGAGACATTACTACCAAGGAGGAAAGTGTGCATGGTAACTGTTGTATTCAAAACCCGATGTAATTTCTGTGTTTCATCAACACTCGGATACTCCACAGATTACAGAATGCCTCCAGATGTGCATCGGAAACTACTACTGGTCTTCCTGGGAACGATCAAAGAGTAGACTGTTAGGGACATTAGTTTTATGGAGGAATGTGCTCATGGTGACTGTTGTATTCAATCCCGATGCAATTTCTGTGTTTCATCAACACCGTGATAGTCCACAGATTACAGAATGCCTCCAGATGTGCATCGGAAACTACTACTGGTCTTCCAGGGAACGATCAAAGCGTAGACTGTTAGAGACATTACCTTTATGGAGGAATGTGCTCATGGTGACTGTTGTATTCAATCCCGATGCAATTTCTGTGTTTCATCAACACTCTGATACTCCACAGATTACAGAATGCCTCCAGATGTGCATCGGAAACTACTACTCGTCTTCCACGGAACGATCGAAGCGTAGACCGTTTGCGAATTACTCCCATGGAGGAAAGTGCGCATGGTGACTGTTGTATTCAATCCCAATGCATTTTCTGTGTTACATCAACACTATGATAGTCCACAGATTACAGAATGCCTCCAGATGTGCATCGGAAACTACTACAGGTCTTACAGGGAACGATTGAAGCGTAGACTGTTTCAGACATTACTCCCTTGCAGGAAAGTGCGCATGGTGACTGTTGTATTCAATCCCGAAGCAATTTCTGTGTTTCATCAACACTCTGATAGTCCAAAGATAACGGAAAGCCTCCAGATGTGAATCGGAAACTACTACTCGTATTCCAGGGAACGATCAAAGCGTAGACTGTTAGAGACATTACTCCCATGGAGTAAAGTGCGCATGGTGACTGTTGTATTCAATCCCGATGCAATTTCTGTGTTTCATCAACACTCTGATAGTCCACAGATAACAGAAAGCCTCCAGATGTGCATCGGAAACTACTACTGGTCTTCCAGGGAACGATCAAAGCGTAGACTGTTAGAGACATTACTCCCATGGAGGAAAGTGCGCATGGTAAATGTTGTATTCAATCCCGATGCAATTTCAGTGTTTCATCAATACTCTGATTCTCCACAGACTACTGAATGCCTCCAGATGAGAATCGGAAACTACTACTTGTCTTCCGGAGAACGATCAAAGCGTAGACTGTTAGAGACATTACTCCCATGGAGGAAAGTGGGCATGGTAACTGTTGTATTCAAAACCCGATGCAATTTCTGGGTTTCATCAACACTCTGATACTCCACAGACTACTGAATGCCTCCAGATGAGAATCGGAAACTACTACTGGTCATCCAGGGAACGATCAAAGCGTAGACTGTTTGAGACATTACTCCCATGGAGGAAAGTGCGCATGGTGACTGTTGTATTCAATCCCGATGCTATTTCTGTGTTTCATCAACATTCTGATAGTCCATCGACTACAGAATGCCTCCCTATGTGCATCGGAAACTACTACTGGTCTTCCAGGGAACGATCAAAGTGTAGACTGTTTGGGACATTACTCCCATGGGGGAAAGTGCGCATGGTGACTGTTGTATTCAAACCCGATGCAATTTCTGTGTTTCATCAACACTCTGATAGCCCACAGATTACAGAATGCCACCAGATGTACATCGGAAAGTACTACTGGTCTTCCAGGGAACGATCAAATCCTAAACCCCTTGAGACATTACTCCCATGGAGGAAAGTGCGCATGGTGACTGTTTTATTCAATCCCGATGCAATTTCTGTGTTTCATCAACACTCTGATAGTGCACAGATGACGGACAGCCTTCAGATGTGCATCGGAAACTACTACTGGTCTTCCAGGAAACTATCAAAGCGTAGACTGTTAGAGACATTACTCCAATGGAGGAAAGTGTGCATGGTGACTTTTGTATTCAATTCCGATGCAATTTCTGTGTTTCATCAACACTCTGATAGTCCACAGAATACAGAATGCCTCCAGATGTGCAATTGAAAATACTACTGGTCTTCCAGGGAACGATCAAAGCGTAGAATGTTTGAGACATTACTCCCATTGAGGAAACTGCGCATTGGGACTGTTGTATTCAATCCCGATGCAATTTCTGTGTTTCATGAACACTCTGATAGTCCACAGATTACAGAAAGCCTCCAGATGTGCATCGGAAACTACTACTGGTCTTCCAGGGAACGATCAAAGCGTAGACTGTTAGAGACATTACTCCCATGGAGGAAAGTGCGCATGGTTAATCTTGTATTCAATCGCGATGCAATTTCTGTGTTTCATCAACACTCTGATAGTCCACAGATTACAGAATGCCTCCCGATGTGCATCGGAAACTACTACTGGGCTTCCAGGGAACGATCAAAGCGTAGACTGTGTGTGACATTACTCCCATGGAGGAAAGTGCGCATGGTTAACTGTTGTATTCAATCCCGATGCAATTTCTGTGTTTCATCAACACTCTGATAGTCCACAGATTACAGAATGCCACCAGATGTGCATCGGAAACTACTACTGGTCTTCCAGGGAACGATCAAAGCGTAGACTGTTAGAGACATTACTCCCATGGAGGAAAGTGCGCATGGTAACTGTTGTATTCAAAACCCGATGCAATTTCTGTGTTTCATCAACACTCGGATACTCCACAGATTACAGAATGCCTCCAGATGTGCATCGGAAACTACTACTGGTCTTCCTGGGAACGATCAAAGAGTAGACTGTTAGGGACATTAGTTTTATGGAGGAATGTGCTCATGGTGACTGTTGTATTCAATCCCGATGCAATTTCTGTGTTTCATCAACACCGTGATAGTCAACAGATTACAGAATGCCTCCAGATGTGCATCGGAAACTACTACTCGTCTTCCACGGAACGATCAAAGCGTAGACCGTTTGCGAATTACTCCCATGGAGGAAAGTGCGCATGGTGACTGTTGTATTCAATCCCAATGCATTTTCTGTGTTACATCAACACTCTGATAGTCCACAGATTACAGAATGCCACAGGATGTGCATCGGAAACTACTACTGGTCTACCTGGGAACGATCCAGGCGTAGACTGTTCCAGACATTACTTCGATGGAGGAAAGTGCGGATGGTGACTGTTGTATTCAATCCCGATGCAATTTCTGTGTTTCATCAACACTCTGATAGTCCACAGATTACAGAATGCCTCCAGATGTTAATCGGAAACTACTACTGGGCTTCCAGGGAACGATCAAAGCGTAGACTGTTAGAGACATTACTCCCATGGAGGAAAGTGTGCATGGTAACTGTTGTATTCAAAACCCGATGCAATTTCTGTGTTTCATCAACACTCGGATACTCCACAGATTACAGAATGCCTCCAGATGTGCATCGGAAGCTACTACTGGTCTTCCTGGGAACGATCAAAGCGTAGACTGTTAGGGACATTAGTTTTATGGAGGAATGTGCTCATGGTGACTGTTGTATTCAATCCCGATGCAATTTCTGTGTTTCATCAACACTCTGATAGTCCACAGATTACAGAATGCCTCCAGATGTGCATCGGAAACTACTACTGGTCTTCCAGAGACCGATCAAACTGTAGACTGTTTGGGACATTACTCCCATGGAGGAAAGTGCGCATGGTGACTGTTGTATTCAATCCCGATGCAATTTCTGTGTTTCATCAACACTCTGATAGTCCACAGCTTCCAGGATGCCTCCAGATGTGCATCGGAATCTACTACTGGTCTTTCAGGGAACGATCAAAGCGTAAACTCTTTGAGACATTAATCCCATGCAGGAAAGTGCGGATGGTGACTGTTGTATTCAATCAGGATGCAATTTCTGTGTTTCATCAACACTCTGATAGTCCACAGATTACAGAATGCCTCCAGATGAGCATCGGAAACTACTACTGGTCATCCAGGGAACGATCAAAGCGTAGACTGTTTGAGACATTACTCCCATGGAGGAAAGTGCGCATGGTGACTCTTCTATTCAATCCCGATGCTATTTCTGTGTTTCATCAACACTCTGATACTCCACAGATTACAGAATGCCTCCAGATGAGCATCTGAAACTACTACTGGTCATCCAGGGAACGATCAAATCGTAGACTGTTTGAGACATTACTCCCATGGAGGAAAGTGCGCATGGTGACTGTTGTATTCAATCCCGATGCTATTTCTGTGTTTCATCAACACTCTGATAGTCCACAGATTACAGAATGCCTCCCGATGTGCATCGGAAACTACTACTGGTCTTCCAGGGAACGATCAAAGTGTAGACTGTTTGGGACATTACTCCCATAGAGGAAAGTGCCCATGGTAACTGTTGTATTCAATCGCGATGCAATTTCTGTGTTTCATCAACACTCTGATAGTCCACAGCTTACAGAATGCCTCCAGATGTGCATCGGAATCTACTACTGGTCTTTCAGGGAACGATCAAAGCGTAAACTCTTTGAGACATTACTCCCATGCAGGAAAGTGCGGATGGTGACTGTTGTATTCAATCAGGATGCAATTTCTGTGTTTCATCAACACTCTGATAGTCCACAGATTACAGGATGCCACCAGATGTGCATCGGAAACTACTACTGGTCTTCCAGGGAACGATCAAAGCGTCGACTGTTTGAGATATACCTTCCGTGGAGGAAAGTGCGCATGGTGACTGTTGTATTTAATCCCGAATCAATTTCTGTGTTACATCAACACTCTGATAGTCCACAGATTACAGAATGCCACCAGATGTGCATCGGGAACTACTACTGGTCTTCCAGGGAACGATCAAATCGTAGACTGTTTGAGAATTACTCCCATGGAGGAAAGTGCGCATGGTAACTGTTGTATTCAATCCCGATGCTATTTCTGTGTATCATCAACACTCTGATAGTCCACAGATTACAGAATGCCTCCAGATGTGCATCGGAAACGACTACTGGTCTTCCAGAGAACGATCAAAGCGTAGACTGTTAGAGACATTACTTTTATGGAGGAATGTGCTCATGGTGACTGTTGTATTCAATAACGATGCAATTTCTGTGTTTCATCAACACTCTGATAGTCCACAGATTACAGAATGCCTCCAGATGTGCATCGGAAACTACTACTCGTCTTCCAGGGAACGATCAAAGCGTAGACCGTTTGAGAATTACTCCGATGGAGGAAAGTGCGCATGGTGACTGTTGTATTCAATCCCAATGCATTTTCTGTGTTTCATCAACACTCTGATAGTCCACAGATTACAGTATGCCACAGGATGTGCATCGGAAACTGCTACTGGTCTTCCTGGGAACGATCCAGGCGTAGACTGTTTCAGACATTACTTCGATGGAGGAAAGTGCGGATGGTGACTGTTGTATTCAATCCCGATGCAATTTCTGTGTTCCATCAACACTCTGATAGTCCGCAGATTACAGAATGCCTCCCGATGTGCATCGGAAACTACTACTGGTCTTCCAGAGACCGATCAAACTGTAGACTGTTTGGGACATTACTCCCATGGAGGAAAGTGCGCATGGTGACTGTTGTATTCAATCCCGATGCAATTTCTGTGTTTCATCAACACTCTGATAGTCCACAGCTTCCAGGATGCCTCCAGATGTGCATCGGAATCTACTACTGGTCTTTCAGGGAACGATCAAA